>NC_143029.1:2410000-2535000 GCF_057628025.1 Oncorhynchus mykiss
TGACAGAATTAATCGCACAAAAGGACCATTTGTGATGTTTATGGGACATATTGGAGTGCCAACAAAAAAAGCTTGTCAAATGTAAGGCATGAATTATATTTTCATTTATGCGTTTTGTGTCGCTCCTATAGGGTTGAACCATGCTTTTCTCTCTCTGTTTACGGAGGTGCTATCCTCAGCATTGTTTGTTTTCGCCGAAAAGCCTTTTTGAAATCTGACATGTTGGCTGGATTCACAACAAGTGTAGCTTTAATTTGCTATCTTGCATGTGTGATTTCATGAAAGGTAGATTTTTTTAGAGTAATGTATTTGAATTTGGCGCTCTGCATTTTCCCTGGCTTTTGGCCAGGTTGCAGCGTGGGAGGCGTACATTTTCTTTCATTTGAAATGTTCCACCAAAAAACAATAAAAAAACTCAACGAACGTAAAGCTGGGAGTTCAACACATGCAACACACAAAGACAAGATCCCACAAAAAAAGGGCTGCCTAAGTATGATCCCCAATCAGAGACAACGATAGACATTGGGATTGGGAACCATACTCGGCCAACAAAGAAATATAAATATAGATTCCCCACCCTAGTCACACCCTGACCTACCAAATAGAGAATTTATAGGATCTCTAAGGTCAGGGCGTGACAGTGGCATTAACTAGATAGCAACAATATGACTTGATTCGACATCAAAGCAATACTTCACTGAATCAAGACTGGAAATAAGTTTGTTGTGCATTCACTGATAAAAGTTTTTATGATAAATGAGTGTATCAAGATTGATAAATTAAGCAAATGCATGTATTATCCTCATGAATGAAGCCCATGCACTCATTGTTTTTATCAATTAGATCTTTCATTGATTTAAACTAGTAGCTAGCTCAACTTCACCATGTGTTGTTCCTTCTCTCTTTCCAGAATCAATCAGTTACAAGGCATGAATACAGAATGATCAAACTGTGCACGAGACTTTTGAGATTTAAAACATGTTGGGTTGTTTGGAAGACCCAATTGCTGGGTTGCAGGCATTGGGTCAATAGTTATACTTTTTTTTGGGTTGTTGGCACCGAGGATAGATGACGTTTTAGGATAGAGGATAGATGACGTTTTACATTGTGCTATTTTGATTCTCTTTTGTGTTGTTTGAATATATATATTTTTTACTGATTTTGTACATAATGTTGCTGCCACTGTCTACTTTGACCGAAAATAATTTCTGGGAGTGTGTGTCACAAAAAGCAGAAATATAGATAAAATGAATCACTAACCTTTGACGATCTTCATCAGATGACTTTTCCAGGACTCAATGTTACACAATACATTTATGTTTTGTTCGATCAAGTATCCAAAAACCTCAGTTTACATTGGCGCCATGTTCAAAACATCCAGAGACATTGCAGCCACATCAAATAACAGAAATACTCATCATGAACTTTGATGAAAGATTTCAAAAAAGATTTCAACAAAGTTTTACGGCAAAAAGCACAATATTCAATAATCTGAGAACAGCGTTCAGCCACAAAAGCAAGCCATACAGTTACCCGCCAAGTTGTGGTGTCAACAAAAGTCATAAATAGCATAATAAATCTTCACTTACCTTTGCTGATCTTCATCGGAATGCACTCCCAGGACTCTCACTTCCACAAGAAATTAATGTTTTGTTCGATCACGTCCATATTTATGTCCAAATACCTCCGTTTTGTTCGCACGTTTAGTTCACTATACCAAAGGCACAATGCGCTAGCGCAAAATCCAGACGACAAGTCAAAAGAGTTCCATTACAGTTTGTAGAAACATGTCAAACGATGTTTACAATCAATCCTTAGGGTCTTATTACAATAAATCTTCAATAATATTCCATCCGGACAATAGCGTATTCATTACAGAGGAAAAAGGAACGGTGTGCCCATGTGACCGCGCAGTAAACAACTGATTGGCCCCAGCCTAGTCCACTTGTTGAAACAGCTCTTATTCGACACCCTTCCACAATAGAAGCCTCAAACAACTTTCTAAAGACTGTTGACATCTGCTGGAAGCCTTGGGAAGTGCAATCTGGCCCCATAGATAGGATAGGCAATCACTTAAATGAAACTACAAACCTCAGATTTACCACTTCCTGTTTGGATTTGTCTCAGGTTTTTGCCTGCCATATGAGTTCTGTTACACTCATAGACATCATTCAAACAGTTTTAGAAACATCAGAGTGTTTTCTATCCAATACTACTAATAATATGCATATATTAGCATCTGGGACGGAGTAGCAGGTAGTTTACTCTGGACACCTTATTCATCCAAGCTACTCAATGCTGCCCCCCTGTCACCAAGAAGGTAAATAACTCTTGAGGTATTGCTTGCCTGAGGTAGAATACCTCATGATAAGCTGTAGACCACACTATCTACCAAGAGAGTTCTCATCTATATTATTCGTAGCCGTCTATTTACCACCACAAACCGATGCTGGCACTAAGACCACACTCAACCAACTCTATAAGGTTATAAGCAAACAATATTTTTTTTTTACCATACTTGCTTTATTGGTCTTTTGCACAACTATTCTGTAATGTGACCAAAGTGACACACAACACACTTAGCGGTAAAGTGCCTGGCTCAAGGGCACAACAGCGGTAGAAGGCATACAGAGATATTATAGATGGTAGCCCTCTGGCTGACGGATCACTCCATGTAGATTTCCCCACAGGCAGCTCGGAGGTTTGAATATCAGCCTGTCTTTCTTTCAAGAGTTTCAAGTTCCTTGGTGTCCACATCACCAATGATCTATCATGGTCCAAACACACTAAGACAGTCGTGAAGAGGTCACGACAAAGCTATTAATTTATATTTCTCCTCACTCCCTTGCCATTGTTCAACCATTTGACCTGGCTTATCAACCCATACCTCAAAGTATTTCATTTAGGAATGTGGGTGAAATTATTCCTTAAAACCTCACCCCTAGCAGTGAAGCATAGCGGTTAAGAGCATTGGGCCAGTAACTGATCGGTCGCTGGTTCAAATCCCCAAGCCAGCAAGTTGAAAATATCTGCCCTTCTGCCTTTGAGTGCGGGAGACGTGTATGATGATTAAGGCAGACCCCCACACCTCTTCTGATTCAGAGGTGTTGGGTTAAATGCAAAAAATATATTTGGGTTTAATGCATTCAGTTGTGCAAGTGATTAGGTTCCCCTTTTACTCTCTCTGCAAGCGGAGGAAATGGACCAAGAAGCAATCTTTCTTTTGTACGACTTGACTATAGCTTGAAATTAAAGAAGAAAATCAAAGCCTTACACATATTCTGTAAACACCACCTTTTTTCATACACAAGTGGAGGTCCTCGGGACACACACACAACTACATAGGACTGTGGACACACTAAGCGACACGCCAAGCTTGAGAAGTAGCCGGGTCCTGCCAGGTACATGTTAAAAGATTTGTTGTATTTTATAAAAGGAATTTATAATTCATTGAAGAGGCTGAACAACCTCTGGCCGGGTACCTGGTACTTCTAACGTACATGAAGGAGACCGCGATCTCAGAGGGCTCAGTGGACCAGACAGAATGGGACCAAGACAGTGGGGATAGTCAGAGAATATCTGTCTTTGCTGGATACTCCAGGCATGGTGGGTTACATTTTTTTTTCTCCAAAAACATTAGACTTGAATTTGATTCTGTTTTGCTGTGATTAACTAGCCAGGTTTACGCGACCCACGTGACTCACAGGGCAACGAGAGCTGTGACCTCACTGGTCTGGAAAGGAGGCTGTTTGATAATGCAATATTTGTTAATAAATTGTGCAACGGGGTTTGACTGGTTCTCTCAGATGTAATTTTTTTTCTCCCTCGATTCAGACCTCTCATTGTTTACATTTGAAAGTCATTGTAATAGAAGGGAGCGGGGCTCAGGGGCTGTGTGTGGCTGTGTGTGGCTGGTTGACATCTAGTGGAAGCCGTAGGAAGTGCAACTTTATCCATATCTCAATGTGTATTCGGTAGGCCAAGCTTTGAAAAACTACAAACCTCAGATGTCCCACTTCCTGGTTGGATTTTTCTCAGGTCTTCGCCTGCCATATGAGTTCTGTTATATTCACATCAATAAATGTGGCCTTCGAGTTTGCATAAAGTTCAGTGTAGTTCCTTGAGGGCCGTCGTGGTATCGGCTTGAGGGGGAATATACATGGCTGTGGCTATAACCGAAGAGAATTATCTTGGGAGGCAAAACGGTCGGCATTTGACTGTGATGTATTCTAGATCAGGTGATAAATAATGACATGAGTTTCTGTATATTATCACAATCACACCATGAGTAGTTAATCATGAAACATACACCTCCGCTTTTCTTCCCGGAGAGTTCTTTATTCCTGTCTGCGTGACTTACAGAGTACCCCGCTGGCTGTATGGATAGGGACAGTATATCCAGAGAGAGCCATGATTCTGTAAAACAGAGTGTTTTACAGTCCCTATTGTCTCTCTGGAAGGAGATCCTCGCCCTGAGCTTGTCTACTTTATTATCCAGAGACTGAACATTAGAACATTAGAAAGCAATTGTATTTTTTTATGATTTATTTAGCCTTTATATAACTTGGCAAGTCAGTGAATAACAAATTCGTATTTACAATGACAGTCTACCAAAAGGCAAAAGGCCTCCTGCGGGGACAGGGGCCTGGGATTTAAATAATTAAATAAATTAAATACAAATAGAATATAAATATAAATATAGGACAAAACACACATCACAACAAGAGAGACCTAAGACAACAGCATAGCAAGGCAGCAACACATGACAACACAGCATGGTAGCAACACAACATAACAACAACATGGCAGCAACAACATGGTAGCAGCACAAAACATGGTACAAACATTATTGTGCACAGTCAACAGCACAAAGGTCAAGAAGGTAGAGACAACAATACATCACACAAAGCAGCCACGACTGTCAGTAAGAGTGTTCATGATTGAATCTTTGAATGAAGAAATTGGGAAACATTAGATAGTAGTCCAGTTTGAGTATTTGTTGCAGCTTGTTCCAGTCGCTAATTGCAGCGAACTGAAAAGAGGAGCGACCCAGGAATGTGTGTGCTTTGGGAACCTTTAACAGAATGTGACTGGCAGAACGGGTGTTGTATGTGGAGGATCAAGGCTGCAGTAGGTATCTCAGATATGGGGGAGTGAGGTCTAAGAGGGTTTTATAGATAGGCATCAACCAGTGGGTCTTGCGACATGTCTACAGAGATGACCAGTTTACAGAGTATAGAGTGCAGTGATGTGTCCTATAAGGAGCATTGGTGGCAAATCTGATGGCCGAATGGTAAAGATAATCTAGCCGTTCGAGAGCACCCTTATCTGCCGATCTATAAATTATGTCTCTGTAATCTAGCATGGGTAGGATGGTCATCTGAATCAGGGTTAGTTTGGCAGCTGGGATGAAAGAGGAGCGATTACAATAGAGGAAACCAAGTCTAGATTTAACTTTAGCCTACAGCTTTGATATGAGCTGAGATAAGGACAGAGTACTGTCTAGCCATACTCCCAAGTACTTGTATGAGGTGACTACCTCAAGCTCTAAACCGTCAGAGGTAGTCATCACACCTGTAGAGAGAGGGACAGTCTTCTTACCAAACCACATGACCTTTGCTTGGAGGTGTTCAGAACAAGGTTAAGGGTAGAGACAGCTTGTTGGACACTAAGAAAGCTTTGTTGTAGAGCATTTAACACAAAATCTGGCAGGGGCCAGCTGAGTTTAAGACTGTAATATCTGCATATAAATGAACGAGACAGCGTCCTACTACCTCAGCTATATTGTTGATATAAATTGAGAAGAGTGTGGGGCCTAGGATTGAGCCTTGGGGTACTCCCTTGGTGACAGCCAGTGGCTGAGACAGCAGATTTTCTGACTTTATACTCAGCACTCTTTGAGAGAGGTAGTTAGCAAACCAGGCCAAAGGTCCCGCAGAGACACCAATACTTCTTAGCCGGCCCACAATGTGATATACAGCAAAATACTGAAGATCAGATAGTAATATACTGAAGAGTATATAGTAATTTACTGAAGATTATATGGTAATATACTGAAGATTATATGGTAATATACTGAACATTAGAGAGTAATATATCAAATCAAATCAAATCAAAATCAAATCAAAATCAAATCAAATTTATTTATATATCCCTTCGTATATCAGCTGATATCTCAAAGTGCTGTACAGAAACCCAGCCTAAAACCCCAAACAGCAAGCAATGCAGGTGCAGAAGCACGGTGGCTAGGAAAAACTCCCTAGAAAGGCCAAAACCTAGGAAGAAACCTAGAGAGGAACCAGGCTATGTGGGGTGGCCAGTCCTCTTCTGGCTGTGCCAGGTGGAGATTATAACAAAACATGGTCAAGATGTTCAAATGTTCATAAATGACCAGCATGGTCGAATAATAATAAGGCAGAACAGTTGAAACTGGAGCAGCAGCACAGTCAGGTGGACTGGGGACAGCAAGGAGTCATCATGTCAGGTATTCCTGGGGCATGGTCCTAGGGCTCAGGTCCTCCGAGAGAGAGAAAGAAAGAGAGAATTAGAGAGAGCATATGTGGGATGGCCAGTCCTCTTCTGGCTGTGCCGGGTGGAGATTATAACAGAACATGGCCAAGATGTTCAAATGTTCATAAATGACCAGCATGGTCGAATAATAATAAGGCAGAACAGTTGAAACTGGAGCAGCAGCACAGTCAGGTGGACTGGGGACAGCAAGGAGTCATCATGTCAGGTATTCCTGGGGCATGGTCCTAGGGCTCAGGTCCTCCGAGAGAGAGAAAGAGAGAAGGAGAGAATTAGAGAACACACACTTAGATTCACACAGGACACCGAATAGGACAGGAGAAGTACTCCAGATATAACAAACTGACCCTAGCCCCCCAACACAAACTACTGCAGCATAAATACTGGAGGCTGAGACAGGAGGGGTCAGGAGACACTGTGGCCCATTCCGAGGACACCCCCGGACAGGGCCAAACAGGAAGGATATAACCCCACCCACTTTGCCAAAGCACAGCCCCCACACCACTAGAGGGATATCTTCAACCACCAACTTACCATCCTGAGACAAGGCTGAGTATAGCCCACAAAGACCTCCGCCACGGCACAACCCAAGAGGGGGGGGGGGGGGGGGGGCGCCAACCCAGACAGGATGACCACATCAGTGACTCAACCCACTCAGGTGACGCACCCCCTCAGGGACGGCATGAGAGAGCCCCAGTAAGCCAGTGACTCAGCCCCTGTAATAGGGTTAGAGGCAGAGAATCCCAGTGGAAAGAGGGGAACCGGCCAGGCAGAGACAGCAAGGGCGGTTCGTTGCTCCAGAGCCCTTCCGTTCACCCTCCCACTCCTGGGCCAGACTACACATACTGAACATTAGTAATATACTGAACATTAGATAGTAATATACTGAACATTAGATAGTAATATACTGAACACTAGTAATATACTGAACATTAGATAGTAATATACTGAACATTAGATGGTAATTAGATAGTAATATACTGAACATCAGAGAGTAATATCAGAGATGATGGATGGTGTGTACGCCTCCTGAGTTGGAATAGAAGTCCACTCCATTTTCCTCTTCTCTGCCAGCAGTGTCTTGGACCAACCACTGGGATAAGTTAATTTGCCCTGGGCGGTACGAACAAAGGATCCAATTCGGGAAGGTCTTGTCCCTGGTTGTAATGCTGGTGAGCTAGCGACGCTCTGATATCCAAAAGTTATTTCCATCTGTATGTAATAACAAAAACAAACATTCTGGGCTAATAATGTAAGAAATAACACACACAAAAAACGAAATACTGCAAAGTTGCTTTGGAGCAGAACTGACATGTTTTTGAGGATAAAAGGCGTGATGATGTAGTGCACTTAAAAATAATTTTTAAATGTGTTAAATGTGTTTCCATCGCATTTTCAACTCTAATGATGGTTTTGTCACAAACTGTCGCGTTAAATAGATTTAATAACCTATGAGCCTCAAATGAATGGAAGACATCGGCATCAAACAGATGATTGGGTGTTTATTGAGGTAAATTATTTATAAAATGTACAAAATAAATTGTGCGATGGCATTGTCAGTTTGCCTCCATGCTCATATTCTAAAATCAAATGATTTCTCTAACCTCTTGGGACCAACACGGTTGAGTACCCGCACCAGGCGGAGGTGTCCACATCCTACCCATTTGTGTTGGCTCTTGAGGACTGCTCACAGGTGTTTAGTTTAGTCATTAGCAGACAGACATTGGAGCAAGGTACACTGCTTGGGGAACTGGAATGTGGGCTTCAAGGCCTATTATGTGTTTGATATCAGCTTTGGCCCAGAATTCCTATAGACGATGGTGTAACAGAATCCCTTGCCCTGAGACTGTTTTTGCAAGCATGTCTTTTTTAAACTGAACAATAGTGGATAACTATGTGCTCTTAGTAGTGTGAGAAGTGACAGCAGGAAGAACAGCCCTCCAGCTGATGTGTTCCAGTTAATTAATAGATCAAAGGGTGGATGAGCCATGAGTGCTAATATGCTCTTAAGGCCCTATTTATAGCACTGTTAAATGTACTTTTGGTTAGTTTTGTAATGCATTTGTGCCTGCTTTTTGCCTACGGTACGGCATGTGGCTCGTTTGCCTTTAGGTTCAACTACTGAAGCGAATTCTGGTACACTTTCATTCACACATCACAACAATTTACTTTAAAAAAACAGAATGTTACATTTTTTGGGGATTATTTAAAAAGCACTTTATGAATGAAATACAGTTGTTAAGTAATGAGTCATGAGTCCATGTCCTTATTAGTGACCTTCAAATGTAATATTTTATTTTATTTTATGTTACACTCAAATGTAGACCATTATTGTATGGCAATACTGTGTGTGTGTGTGTGTGTGTGTGTGTGTGAGTTAGCCGAAGTGTCGTCAATGAATGTGAATATCTATTGATGAGCTCTGGCACTGCCTGATAGACGCGTTTTGTATTTGTCTGATTGTATCAAGTTCAACCGACGCTTAAGTCTGATGTCTGGACTGTTTAAATATGTATTTTTTCAATGATATTTTTTTCATGAACCAGATATTTTGGCTTTGTTTCAATGTGCTATTTATTTATTTTTTAGAAATTAATTACTTGAAATTCAACATTGTATCTTGATTGTGTGTATAAG
The DNA here is from genome assembly GCF_057628025.1 of Oncorhynchus mykiss. Classification (NCBI taxonomy): domain Eukaryota; kingdom Metazoa; phylum Chordata; class Actinopteri; order Salmoniformes; family Salmonidae; genus Oncorhynchus; species Oncorhynchus mykiss. The sequence continues at coordinate 2,419,166 of NC_143029.1, forward strand.
AAACAGCGGTGGTGGGATTGTAGAGAAGGGAAAATATATTAGAATGACACTGAAAGTAACCCAAGGATTACACAAATGATCCAGCTACTGGGTCAATCCCCCAACCCAATGTGCTGGGTCAATCCCCCAACCCAATGTGCTGGGTCAATCCCCCAACCCAATGCGCTGGGTCAATCCCCCAACCCAATGCGCTGGGTCAATCCCCCAACCCAATGCGCTGGGTCAATCCCCCAACCCAATGCGCTGGGTCAATCCCCCAACCCAATGTACTGGGTCAATCCCCCAACCCAATGTGCTGGGTCAATCCCCCAACCCAATGCGCTGGGTCAATCCCCCAACCCAATGCGCTGGGTCAATCCCCCAACCCAATGTGCTGGGTCAATCCCCCAACCCAATATGCTGGGTCAATCCCCCAACCCAATGTGCTGGGTCAATCCCCCAACCCAATGTGCTGGGTCAATCCCCCAACCCAATGTGCTGGGTCAATCCCCCAACCCAATGTACTGGGTCAATCCCCCATCCCAATGAGGTGGGTCAATCCCACAACCCAATGTGCTGGGTCAATCCCCAAACCCAATGTACAGGGTCAATCCACAAACCCAATGTGCTGGGTCAATCCCCCTAATGTGCTGGGTCAATCCACCAACCCAATGAGGTGGGTCAATCCCCCAACCCAATGTGCTTTGTCAATCCCCCAACCCAATGTACTGGGTCAATCTCCCAACCCAATGTGCTGGGTCAATCCCCCAACCCAATGTACTGGGTCAATCTCCCAACCCAATGTGCTGGGTCAATCCCCCCAATGTGGTGGGTTTATGGCACAACCCAAAACACTGGGCTGTTTTAACCCAATGTTGTATTTGTCCAATATTAACCATATGCTGAGTTGTCGAAATGACACAAATGGTTAATCTATAGCTCAAGTATCACTTGGTTCATGTAAATAATTCTGTAGCTGTGCCTTTAAACATCCTAAGGTCAACATCCCCATAGTGTTCACATCTCTATCATGTAAATTATGAAAAATGTATTTATTAAAAAGATCAAACAATTTATTTGGGAAATATCCAGTCTTCTATTTTGTTCAATGTTGATGATTTCAAGCTGCATTGTATGTATTGTTATCTGACTGAATACATGTTGTTTAGTTAATAGATTTAGTATGTTTAGTTTTTTTTTTCTCTAGAGTAAGTTTATTTCAAATCATGATGGTCAGTTTTACGAGGGTATGTTTGGCAGCATGAGTGAAGGATGCTTTGTTGCGATATAGAAGCAAATTCTAGATTTAATTTTGGATTGGAGAGGTTTATTTACGGCTAGAACCCCTCGACAACATCCGGTCAAATGGCAAAGCTCCAAATTCAAATTAAATTACAAAAATATTAAACTTTCATGAAATCCAACATGCAATACACCAAATTAAAGCTACACTTTTTGTTAATCCAGCCAATGTGTCAGATTTCAAAAAGGCTTTATGGCGAAAGCAAACCCTGCAATTATCTGAGGACAGCACCCCACCAAACAAACACATGACATTCATATTTCAACCCGCCAGACGCGACACAAAATGCAGAAATAACGATATAATTCATGCCTTACCTTTGAAGATCTTCTTCTGTTGGCACTCCAATATGTCCCATAAACATCACAAACGGTCCTTTTGTTCAATTAATTCCGTCGTTATATCTCCAAATGGTCTATTTATTTGGCGAGTTTGATCCAGAAAAACACTGGTTCCAACTCGCCCAACATGACTACAAAATATCTAATATGTAAATTTGTTCCAAACATTTCAAACAACTTTCCTAATACAACTTGAGGTATTTTTTTACATATATAATCAATCAAATTTAAGACGGAATAAACTGTCTACAATACCGGACGAAAACAAAGTGGAGCGAGCTTTCAGGTCGTGCGCCCCTAACAAACAGTACACTGGACTCGACCCTCGTTCTGAACAGCCTTACTTCTTCATTTCTGAAAGGAAAAACATCAACCAATTTCTAGAATGTTGACATCCAGTGGAAGCATTAGAAACTGCAAGCAAGTGCCTTCGAAATCTAGATCCCCATAGAAAACAGTTGAAAAGAGAGTGACCTCAATACATTTTTCCTGGAATTATTTTTTTCCTGGATTTTTCTCAGATTGTTGCCTGCCATATCAGTTCTGTTACACTCACAGACATTATTCGAACAGTTGTAGAAACTGTAGAGTGTTTTCTATCGAAATGTACCAATTACATGCATATCCTAGCTTCTGGGCCTGAGTAGCAGACAGTTAACTTTGGGCATGCTTTTCATCCGGACGTGAAAATACTGTCCCCTAGCCCCAAAAGTTTAACTTGGCTTTCGAAGACCTTAGAAAGGCAGGGTAGGATAGATATTTCTCCCCCTTTGAAGAGGGGGATGATCACGGCATCTTTCCAATCTTTGGGAATCTCAGACGATATGAAAGAGAGGTTGAACAGGCTCATAATAGGGGTTGCAAAAAATTGAGGCAGATTATTTTAGAGAGGGTCCAGATTGTCTAGCCTGGCTGATTTGTAGAGGTCCAAATTTTGCAGCTCTTTCAGAACATCAGCTATCTGGATTTGAGTGAAGGAGAAATGGAGGAGGCTTGGGCAAGTTGCTGTAGTTGGTGCAAGGCAGTTGACCGGGGTTGGCGTAGCCAGGTGGAAAGCATGGCCAGCTGTAGAAACTATTGAAACTCTCTATTGTGGATTTATCGTTGGTGACAATGTTTCCTAGCCTCAGTGGAGTGGGTAGCTGGGAGGAGGTGCTCTTATTCTCCATGGACTGTACAGTGTCCCAAAACAGAGTTTGTGCTACAGGATGCACATTTCTGTTTGAAAAAGCTAGCCTTGGCTTTCCTAACTGCCTGTGTATATTTGTTCCTATATAACTTCCCTGAAAAGTTGCATATCACGGGGGCTATTTGATGCTATTGCAGTATGCCACAGGACGTTTTTGTGCTGGTCGAGGGCAGTCAGGATGTTTTGTTTAGCAGCACGAGTTCTGAAGATAGACGTGGGGCAATCAATTCACATATGGTGTCCAGGGCATAGCTGGGGGCCGAGGGAGGTCTATAGCAAGCGGCAATGGTGAGAGACTTGTTTCTGGAAAGGTGGTTTTCAAAAGTAGAAGCTCGAATTGTTTGGGTACAGACCTGGATAGTAAGACAGAACTCTGCAGGCTACCTCTGAAGTAGATTGCAACTCCGCCCCCTTTGGCAGTTCTATTTTTTCAGAAAATGTTATAGTTAGCGATGGAAATTTCAGGGATTTTGGTGGATTGACCTCTACAGAGGAGGAGTAGGATAAGGGTACGGCTAAAGGTTAAATAACTGGTTGTGTAGTGCGTTCGGGACAGAGAGTAAAAGGAGCAGGTTTCTGGGCACAATAGATTAGATTCAAGGCATAATGTACAGACAAAGGTATGGTAGGATGTGAGTACATTGGAGGTTAACCTAGGCATTGAGTAATGATTAGAGAGAAATTGTCTCTAGAAACATTTAAACCAGCTGATGTGTGTGGGAGGGGGAACTAAAGGATTGGCTAAGGCATATTGAGCTGGGCTGGAGGCTCTACAGTGAAGTAAGACAAAAATCACCAACCAGAACAGCAATGGACAAGGCATATTGACATTAAGGAGAGGCATGCATAGCCGAGTGATCATAGGAGTCTAATGAGTAGGAAGGGGTTCAGTCCAATTGGCAAAATAGGTATTGTAGCCAAGCTAAAGGTTAGCTTTTCCAAGCTAAAGGTTAGCTGATAACTGCCAGCAGTGGTTAGCTGTCTACTAGCTAGTAGCTAGTTGGGGATTCCGGTTCCGCAGTAAAGAAAAAAATGCTTTAGAAAAATTTGGTGAGGCATTTTGAAGTAGAGGTTTAGAAAAATATAAAAAAGGATATGCGAAGAAAATGTTATAAAAAGATATATACATATACAAGATATATACATGAAAAGATATATACATGAAAAGATATATACATGGGACATGACAAGACGAAGGACAAAGACACCTGCTGTCATCTTGGATAAGTTATGTAACAGAGCAGTAGGTCTAGCTATGTACTTATTTTTTTTTATTTTTTTTTATTTATCCGTTATTTTACCAGGTAAGTTGACTGAGAACACGTTCTCATTTGCAGCAACGATCTGGGGAATAGTTACAGGGGAGAGGAGGCGGGATGAATGAGCCAATTGTAAACTGGGGATTATTAGTTGACCGTGATGGTTTGAGGGTCAGATTGGGAATTTAGCCAGGACACCGGGGGTTAACACCCCTACTCTTACGATAAGTGCCATGGGATCTTTAATGACCTCAGAGAGTCAGGACACCCGTTTAACGTCCCATCCGAGAGACGGCACCCTACACTGGGCAGTGTCCCCAATCACTGCCCTGGGGCATTGGGATATTTTTTTATCATTTGGTTGAGAATAACATTAGTTTAGAAAACAATTGTTTTGCTCTTGTGTATATTCGGTGTGTAGTTGGTTGGCTTTGCTAGTTAGCAAACTGAGATCTCTGCTCAAGTTGGCTAACGTTTAGCTAGCTTGCTAATAACGTTTTGAGGAGAACAGATTATCTGCCTGTGGAATCAAGATAAGAGGGGATGGGGAAGAACATTTGATGTGCAGTTTCTTCCTCTGCAGTGCCCAGATGGGGTGAGAGGAAACTGCTACAGAGATAAAAAAGGAAAGATAGCCGACTCTTGATTAGCTTGATGTCAATGTGGGACCAATACAGTGATATTTGTTTCATTGGATCGCTATATGAGCTGATTTTCCTGAAAATGTCTATCTGATCATATAGCTAGCTAGTTGTTTTAGTGTCCGTTAAACAACATCATGATCACGTAGTCATGCATCTAAAGACTATAGAGGAGGAGACACGCTTTGGTGTGAGCTAGCTAGAACACCATCAACTAGCAAGCTAGAACACCATCAACTAGCAAGCTAGAACACCATCAACTAGCTAGCTATAATATCTCATTTTCAGGAAACGCATGGATAGAGCTAGCTATCTGTAGTAAACAGCAGCAACCAATTAGACAGGCCCTGAAAACACACAACAACCAATCAGACGCACTGAAACAAACAACAACCAATGACAGAACAGCTGGAAGACGTCCTGAAAACACAAAAAAACAATCAGGCATGTCCTGAAACACACAACAACCAGTCAGCCACGCTCTGAAACACACAATAACCAATCAGACACGCTCTGAAGGAAAAACAACCAATCAGACACTCTCTGAAACACACAATAACCAATCAGACACGCTCTGAAACACACAACAACCAATCAGACACGCTCTGAAACATTCAACCAATCAGCTATGCTCTGAAACACACAATAACCAATCAGACACGCACTGAAGGAAAAACAACCAATCAAATGTTACAGAATATCTTCTGCGTTTCTTACAATAAATCCCACTGCTTCAGATAAACTCTAAAAAGTTATGGAGTTAAAAGAAATGACAGTACATGTTATCTATAGAACAGAGAGGCGTCCGTTTTTCCCAGAATGCAACACACTTACTGCAGCACTTATGAAATCAAGCAGCTTCACCGTTTACAGTAATTCTAAACACAGATTTTCTGCTTATTTACCAGGCATCCCAAATAGCACCCTGTTCCCTAGTGCTCTACAGGGCCTATAGGGGTCTGGTAAAATATACTTTATAGGGAATAGTGTATCATTTGAGACACTGCTGTGAGGAATCTGTTCTCATTTAGCTGTTCTTCATCTCATAATTACAGAAGACTGAATAAACAACAACATATTAAAAATATTTATTTAGAAAAACAAGCCCCAAGATGAAACCAACAGCTTATGAAGCATTGCTACTGACGAGAGGAGAGAGGGAGAGGAGAACGAGAGAGGGAGAAAGAGAGAGAGAGAGAGAGAGAGAGAGAGAGAGAGAGAGAGAGAGAGAGAGAGAGAGATGTTTCGCGCTAACATGTGAGTACTCGATTACTGGAACACAGACATTTTTTTATTTATTTTTTAACTACTAATAGGAAACAGAGATGTGTTCAAAAAGAGAAATACATTCTGAAAGCTAGCTAACATTGGCTAACATTAGCTAACATTAGCTAACATTGGCTAACATTAGCTGACATTAGTTAACATTGGCTAACATTGGCTAACATTAGCTAACATTGGCTAACATTGGCTAACATTAGCTAACATTAGCTGACATTAGCTAACATTGGCTAACATTGGCTAACATTGGCTAACATTAGCTAACATTAGCTGACATTGGCTAACATTGGCTAACATTGGCTAACATTGGCTAACATTAGCTGACATTAGCTAACATTGGCTAACATTAGCTAACATTAGCTAACATTGGCTAACATTGGCTAACATTAGCTAACATTAGCTAACATTGGCTAACATTGGCTAACATTAGCTGACATTAGCTAACATTAGCTGACATTAGCTAACATTAGCTGACATTAGCTGACATTAGCTGACATTAGCTAACATTAGCTGACATTAGCTAACATTGAGAGAGGAGGAGATGGGGAGAGGAGGAGATGAGGAGAGAGGAGGAGAGGGGGAGAGAGGACGAGAGGGGGAGAGGAGGAGAGGGGAGAGAGGAGGACAGGGGGAGAGAGGGGGAGAGAGGAGGAGAGGGGAGAGATGGAGGAGAGGGCGAGAGGAGGACAGGAGAGAGGAGTAGAGGGGGAGAGAGGGGAGATGGATACAGTGTGCTAGAGGGATAAGAGGAGGTAGAGTAGAGGAGGATGTGGGTTTGAGAGAGAGAGACAGAGACAGAGACAGAGACAGAGACAGAGACACAGACAGACAGACAGACAGACAGACAGACAGACAGACAGACAGACAGACAGACAGGCAGGCAGGCAGGCAGGCAGACAGACAGACAGACAGACAGACAGACAGACAGACAGACAGACAGACAGACAGGCAGGCAGGCAGGCAGGCAGGCAGGCAGACAGACAGACAGACAGACAGACAGACAGACAGACAGACAGAAATATATTGTTTGTTTCACTTTTGTTTATTATCTACTTCAATTGCTTTGGCAATGTTAACATATGTTTACCATGCCAATAAAGCCCTTGAATTGAATTGAATTGACAGAGAGGGAGGAGAAAAGGAGCCAGGGTACCTGGAGTGGTTTGATAGATCTCATTATGCAGGCAGAAAGAGACAGCGAGAAAGAGAGAGAGTGTATAGATTAGCATTTCACAAGTAGATGATATCCTCCTACACACTTATAGCTCCCAAGTACACAAACACACACAAATCCATAGATACACACCGACTCACACAAACACTCTATACGAACATCAGCCAGACTTCTGTGTCTCGTTTCAACAGAGAAGATACGTGCTAATTTAGCCTGACACTTGGCCCTCTCTTTTATCTCCATCTCTTTCCAGCTCCACTCCTCTCCCTTATTGCTCTTCCTCTCGTTTCTCCCTCTCTCTTCCCTCCTTTATCTTTACTCTCTCCCTTCTCTCTCTCTCTCCCTTCTCTCTCTCTCTCTTTCTAACTTCTCTCTCCCTTCTATCTTCCTTCTCTCTCTACTTCTTTCTATCTCTCTAGTTCTCTCTCCTTCTCCATCTCTCTCTAGTTCTCTTTACTTCTCTCTCCCTTCTCTCTCTCTCCCTTCTCTCTCCCTTCTCTCTCTCTCCCTTCAATCTCCCTTCTCTCTCCACTTCTCTCTTCTCTCTACTTCTCTCTCCCTCTCTCTACTTCTCCCCCCTCTCTACTTCTCTCTCCCTTCTCTCCCTCCTCTCTCCCTTCTATCTCCCTTCTCTCTCCACTTCTATCTTCTCTCCCTTCTCTCTCCCTTCTCTCTCGCTTCTCTCTCCCTCCTCCCTCCCACCACTCTCCCTCCTATCTCCCTGCTCTCTCCCTTCTCACTCTCTCTCCCTTCTTCTCCCTTCTCTCTCCCTCTCCATTCTCTCTCCCTTCTCCCTCCCTTCTCTCTATCTCCCTTCTCTCTCCCTTCTCTCTCTCCCTTGTCTCTCCCTTCTCTCTCTCTCTCCCTCCTCTCTCCCTCCTCTCTCCCTTCTCTCTCCCTTCTCTCTCCCTTCTCCCTTCTCTCTCCCTTCTCTCTCTCTCTTATATCTCCCTCCTCTCTCCCTTCTCTCTCCCTCCTCTCTCCCTTCTCTCTCCCTTCTCTCACCCTTCTCTGTCCCTTCTCTCTTTCTCTCTCCCTTCTCTCTCCCTTCTCTCTCTCTCCCTTCTCTCTCCCTCCTCTCTCCTTTCTCTCTCCCTCCTCTCTCCCTTCTCTCTCCCTTCTCTCTCCCTCCTCTCTCCCTTCTCTCTCCATTCTCTCTCCATTCTCTCTCCCTTCTCTCTCTCTCTCCCTTCTCTCTCTCTCTCCCTTATCTCTCCCTTCTCTCTCTCCCTTCTCTCTCCCTCCTCGTTCCCTCCTCACTCCCTTCTCTCTCCATTCACTCTCTCTCCCTTCTCTCTCCCTTCTCTCTCCCTTCTCTCTCCTTCCTCTCTCCCCTCTCTCTCCCTCCTCTCTCCCTTCTCTCTGCCTCCTCTATCCCTTCTCTCTCCATCTCCCTTATCTCTCCCTTCTCTCTTCCTCCTCTCTCTCTTCTCTCTCCCTCCTCTCTCCCTTCTCTCTCTCTCTCTCCCTTCTTTCTCCCTTCTCTCTAATCTTTTATCTCCCTTCTCCCTCCTCCTCTCTACTTATCTCTCCCTTCTCCCTCCCTCCTCTTCTCTCCTCTCTCACCCTCCATCTCCTGAAGCTATTAAATATGACTGTCTCTAGTCCCAGGCAAACAACACAACATGTTTTCTCTGACATCTCTTCCTCCAGCTCACTTTCTTTTTAGCTTTTTCTCTCAGTAATCAATTTCTACTCTTTGTATCGCTTCATCTCGCCCTTTCTCCTTCACTGTCCTTCCCTCTCTCTTTCTCCCAGTCTCTCTGGGGCAGATTCTGAGTAAATAGTATGTTGTGTTATGAGTTTATTAGTGCGAGGGCCTCTGTTATTTTCTTCCCCAGGTATCATCTGCTCTGTGTGTGTCGTTATGGTGTCTCTTTACTTGAAAAGATTGACTGTCCCACTTCCTGAGAGGTGAGATACCACACACACCTCCCTCTGTTCTGACTCTGACACACGCACGCACGCACGCACGCACACACACACACACACACACACACACACACACACACACACACACACACACACACACACACACACACACACACACACACACACACACACACACACACACACACACACACACACACACACAATTTCCTCTTGCTTCTAATGGCTAACCATGTGTGTGTGTTACCAGGTTGGATACAGGCGTAGACATTGTGTTGAATGTCCAGTAGGTCCCGAAGGACACACAGACTCACTGACAGGGGGGACCTGGATAGAAACACTATATATAATATATTAGTTATATTATTAATTATATTAGTTATAATATTATAATATAATATATTAGTTGTAATATTAGTTATATTAATCAGTCAATGTTGACCTCTCCACACAGACTCATTGACTGCTGGACAATTCATTGTTAACCCATTAAACTAGTGGGAATTGGTTTAGTTTGAAATGTTGAGGTGAGGGGGGGGGGGAGGGAGGGAGAGAAGGGGGTGAGGGGGGGAGGAGGGAGGGAGAGAAGGGGATGAGGGGGGGAGGAGGAAGGGAGAGAAGGGGGTGAGGGGGGGAAGGAGGGAGGAAGAGAAGGGGGTGAGAGGGGGGAGAGAGAAGGGGGTGAGGGGGGGAAGGAGGAAGGGGGAGAAGGGGGTGGGGGGGGAAGGAGGGAGGGAGAGAAGGGGGTGAGAGGGGGGAGATTGGTCTAGTTTGAAATGTTGAGGTGAGGGGGGGAGGAAGGAGGGAGGGAGAGAAGGGGGTCAGGGGGGGAGGAGGGAGGGAGGGAGAGAAGGGGGTGGTGGGGAGGAGGGAGGGAGAGAAGGGGGTGAGAGGGGGGGGGATTGGTCTAGTTTGAAATGTTGAGGTGAGGGGGGGGGAGGAGGGAGGGAGAGAAGGGGGTGAGAGGAGGGGGAGATTGGTCTAGTTTGAAATGTTGAGGTGAGGGGGGGAGGAAGGAGGGAGGGAGAGAAGGGGGTGAGAGGGGGGGGAGATTGGTCTAGTTTGAAATGTTGAGGTGAGGGGGGGAGGAAGGAGGGAGGGAGAGAAGGGGGTCAGGGGGGGAGGAGGGAGGGAGGGAGAGAAGGGGGTGGGGGGGAGGAGGGAGGGAGAGAAGGGGGTGAGAGGGGGGGGGAGATTGGTCTAGTTTGAAATGTTGAGGTGAGGGGGGGAGGAAGGAGGGAGGGAGAGAAGGGGGTGAGAGGAGGGGGAGATTGGTCTAGTTTGAAATGTTGAGGTGAGGGGGGGAGGAAGGAGGGAGGGAGAGAAGGGGGTGGGGGGGAGGAGGGAGGGAGAGAAGGGGGTGAGAGGGGGGGGGAGATTGGTCTAGTTTGAAATGTTGAGGTGAGGGGGGGAGGAAGGAGGGAGGGAGAGAAGGGGGTCAGGGGGGGGAGGAGGGAGGGAGGGAGAGAAGGGGGTCAGGGGGGGGAGGAGGGAGGGAGGGAGAGAAGGGGGTGAGAGGGGGGAGATTGGTCTAGTTTGAAATGTTTCTTACAGAAGAAATATGAAGGCATATGTGATGCTCATTTCAGGAAACTAGGGATATTTCACACGTCACTACTCCACAGGAGAGGCTTAGGAACAGAAACATAATTGTTTTAATCTAAATTACTTTTTGGGCAGAAATGCCTTCTGGAACAGGTGAACTTTCACGTGCCTTATTAAAAACAATTGTGTATTACATCCATAAATATGAATCCAATTGTTAAAGTATGAACCTAGTTGGTTTAGTAATGGAAAAAGTCTGGAACCTTCCCCGCTAGCCATGATTGGCTGAGATAATGAGCAGGCTGGACATGCCAGGAGATGAGTTTGGATTGAGTTGGATTGTAGCCTGCTTCTGTCTATAACATGAGCTAGTCAGTATGTGTTGACAGTCCAATCTAACTGCGGCGTTTTTGAAAGATAACGTTAGCCATCGAGAACTATAAAAGTTTTCTCTACTTTTCACAACATTGACACCCTGAATTTAGTAGGAGCTATCGACAGATCAGTTGGAAAAAATGATTGGCTGCATTCTACACACACTCCAGGTCAGTGTGAACCTGGAGTGACGACGCAACGCCAAACAAGATGTAGCTACAAACGAAACAGAGTTAAATGGTTCCTGTGAAGCGTTCATCCATGTATACAAGGTAAGAGACTAGCTACATTTTCAGACACAACTTTCTAATTTTAACAGAAATGTGTTTTTATTGCAAGTTAAAGTGTACTGTTAGTTAGCTAGCGAACATTGCGCGTATGATCTGTGTAGAAATATTATTTAAATCAGAAATCCATTTGTATTGCAAGGTGTAGCCTAATGTTAGCTTGCTAACATTGATCCTAGTGTGTTAGCTTTACTTACCTGCAGATTCAAACTACAGCTATGACAATGTTTGTATTGGTGATAGTATGAGTTGGGGTTATCCCTGTTTATTGTTTAGCTAGCTAGCTACATGTCTAAACAAAAGACTCCACTTCGGCTGGATTATTAAATGACCCATCTTATTAGCCAGGTGTGTCTGGGGGTGGTTACAGCCAGCTATTGTATTTCATGAACATGTCTAGACAGTAGTGACCCATCCACTTAGCTAGATGTGTCTGAGGGGTGATTATAGCATTTCTTTCACATAACCCATCAATTTAGACAACTGTTTCTGGATAAGAGTCATCTAATAATTATTAGCAACATATAATATATATGTATATATACTGTAGATCATATTATAATAATAACAATATGAAACATTTTTATCTGGACACAGTCTGTTTTTTATATTTCAGTGTACAGTTTACACCTTCTGAATCCTGTGCGTGTGACGAATAAATGTAGATTTGATTCGATATAGCGTGTGTTTAGCACATGGCCTCTCATGTGAATCCTTAAAGAGATGGGTGGGGCTAAGGCTTAAGAGGATGAATGGGTGTAGACAAAGAAGAGCTCTCCAGTAGGTGAACCAAAACATTCAAGGGCCATTTTCTCAAAGGTGGGGTTTCAAGTTTATCAACTTTCAAAACAGAATGACTTTCCCATTGTTCCTCAACTGTAGTGTATGATCTACCATGTTGTAGCTCTGAGTCTCTACTTTTATCCAATGTAAAAAAAACACAATTTTAAATGTTGATGCATAAGACCGAATTGTGGCGGTCGGTCTCATGCATACCCATTGCAGCAATTGAAAGGGAACAGTCTTAGACCAGGTATTAGACCAAAGATTAAGGGAACAGTCTTAGACCAGTTATTAGACCAAAGATTAAGGGAACAGTCTTAGACCAGGTCTTGTTGATGTTATATTTACTGTTCTTTTCACTGCATTTGTTGATAACGTTCTGAAAATACTCTGGATACATTCAGTAACGTGTTTAGAATATTCCTGTTAAATGTGGGGCAGGTGTAACATAGGTCAAAAAAACATTACAAGGATTTTAGTGAGAAGACTAACTGGTGTCCCTAAGTGGCCACACACCTCTCCACACAGTTCCCAAGTCATTTTAATGCACTTTTATGACACAAAGACATAGAAATAGTCAACTATAAGGTGATTTTTTTAAAAACTCTCCTAGTTGTGAGGAACTAGAGCAAGAACACATCATTGTATTTAATGTGGAACACAACCCCTGTATCCCCACCATCACACAATTGCTGTTGTTGTTTACGTGTTCAGTATGCTTGTATGACATCAAAGTGGTATTTATTATAGTCCTCAATGTGGCATCTTTTCAAATGACATTCCCTCACCAAGACAACAAAACATATGCTCATGTACCAAACCCACACAGTGCTGTGAAGAGCAGGATCAGAGCTCTGACGTCATGCATAGCATGTTACTGTACAGCCACTGGGTTCCAGTTTAGCAGCTTATCACTGCCCAAACCTGCCATTATAAACATGTATACAGGCACCAGTGTAATGGCTTAATCAATCCGTCAGTCCATCAATCAGTCTCTACATCAATAACTTGGACCCCAGGAATATTAGCTTCGTAAATAGAATCAGCTAATTGGGATCCTAATAAAAATGTAATTAAAATCAACAGTTAGTCTTCCAGCCAGCCAGTCAGCCAGTCAGTCAGCAAGTCAGCAAGTCAGTCAACCAGTCAGCAAGTCAGCCAGTCAGTCAACCAGTCAGTCAGTCAGCCAGTCAGCCAGTCAGTCAACCAGTCAGTCAGTCAGCCAGTCAGTCAACCAGTCAGTCAGTCAGCCAGTCAGCAAGTCAGTCAGCCAGTCAGTCAGTCAGTCAGCCAGTCAGCAAGTCAGTCAGCCAGTCAGTCAACCAGTCAGTCAGTCAGCCAGTCAGCAAGTCAGTCAGCGAGTCAGTCAACCAGTCAGTCAACCAGTCAGTCAGCAAGTCAGTCAACCAGTCAGTCAGCAAGTCAGTCAGCAAGTCAGTCAACCAGCCAGTCAGCCAGCCAGCCAGTCAGTCAGTCAGCAAGTCAGTCAGCGAGTCAGTCAGCCAGCCAGCCAGTCAGCCAGTCAGCCAGTCAGTCAACCAGTCAGTCAGCAAGTCAGTCAACCAGTCAGTCAACCAGTCAGTCAACCAGTCAGTCAGCCAGTCAGCCAGTCAGTAAGTCAGTCAACCAGTCAGCCAGCCAGCCAGTCAGCCAGTCAGCCAGTCAGTTAGCCAGCCAGTCAGTCAGTCAGTCAGCAAGTCAGTCAGTCAGCCAGCCAGCCAGTCAGCCAGTCAGCCAGTCAGTCAACCAGTCAGTCAACCAGTCAGTCAGCAAGTCAGTCAGCAAGTCAGTCAGCCAGTCAGTCAGAGAGGGGGAGAGCATGGGGTGAAAGAGGGGGCCAGAGGGGGAGAGGGAGGGTGGAGAGAAACTGAAGATGAAAACAGTATTATACCATACATAGGCAGCAAACACATTTGAACTCAATAAACCAAACTGCATCCATGACTGTGTTCATACTAGTGGTGTGTTCATACTAGTGGTGTGTTCATACTAGTGGTGTGTTCATTCTAGTGGTGTGTTCATTCTAGTGGTGTGTTCATACTAGTGGTGTGATCATTCTAGTGGTGTGTTCATTCTAGTGTTGTGTTCATTCTAGTGGTGTGTTCATTCTAGTGGTGTGTTCATACTAGTGGTGTGTTCATACTAGTGGTGTGTTCATACTAGTGGTGTGTTCATTCTAGTGGTGTGTTCATTCTAGTGGTGTGATCATTCTAGTGGTGTGTTCATACTAGTGGTGTGTTCATACTAGTGGTGTGTTCATACTAGTGGTGTGTTCATTCTAGTGATGTGATCATTCTAGTGGTGTGTTCATACTAGTGGTGTGTTCATTCTAGTGGTGTGATCATACTAGTGGTGTGATCATTCTAGTGGTGTGTTCATACTAGTGGTGTGTTCATTCTAGTGGTGTGTTCATACTAGTGGTGTGATCATACTAGTGGTGTGATCATACTAGTGGTGTGATCATTCTAGTGGTGTGTTCATACTAGTGGTGTGATCATACTAGTGGTGTGTTCATACTAGTGGTGTGATCATTCTAGTGGTGTGTTCATACTAGTGGTGTGATCATTCTAGTGGTGTGTTCATACTAGTGGTGTGATCATTCTAGTGGTGTGTTCATACTAGTGGTGTGATCATTCTAGTGGTGTGATCATTCTAGTGGTGTGATCATTCTAGTGGTGTGTTCATACTAGTGGTGTGATCATTCTAGTGGTGTGTTCATTCTAGTGGTGTGTTCATACTAGTGGTGTGTTCATACTAGTGGTGTGATCATTCTAGTGGTGTGATCATTCTAGTGGTGTGATCATTCTAGTGGTGTGATCATTCTAGTGGTGTGTTCATTCTAGTGGTGTGTTCATACTAGTGGTGTGTTCATACTAGTGGTGTGTTCATACTAGTGGTGTGATCATTCTAGTGGTGTGATCATTCTAGTGGTGTGATCATTCTAGTGGTGTGTTCATACTAGTGGTGTGATCATTCTAGTGGTGTGTTCATACTAGTGGTGTGATCATTCTAGTGGTGTGATCATTCTAGTGGTGTGTTCATACTAGTGGTGTGATCATTCTAGTGGTGTGATCATTCTAGTGGTGTGATCATTCTAGTGGTGTGTTCATACTAGTGGTGTGTTCATACTAGTGGTGTGTTCATTCTAGTGGTGTGTTCATTCTAGTGGTGTGATCATTCTAGTGGTGTGATCATTCTAGTGGTGTGTTCATACTAGTGGTGTGTTCATACTAGTGGTGTGTTCATTCTAGTGGTGTGTTCATACTAGTGGTGTGATCATTCTAGTGGTGTGATCATTCTAGTGGTGTGTTCATACTAGTGGTGTGATCATTCTAGTGGTGTGATCATTCTAGTGGTGTGATCATTCTAGTGGTGTGTTCATACTAGTGGTGTGTTCATACTAGTGGTGTGTTCATTCTAGTGGTGTGTTCATTCTAGTGGTGTGATCATTCTAGTGGTGTGATCATTCTAGTGGTGTGTTCATACTAGTGGTGTGTTCATACTAGTGGTGTGTTCATTCTAGTGGTGTGTTCATACTAGTGGTGTGATCATTCTAGTGGTGTGATCATTCTAGTGGTGTGTTCATACTAGTGGTGTGTTCATTCTAGTGGTGTGTTCATACTAGTGGTGTGTTCATACTAGTGGTGTGTTCATTCTAGTGGTGTGTTCATACTAGTGGTGTGTTCATACTAGTGGTGTGATCATACTAGTGGTGTGTTCATACTAGTGGTGTGTTCATACTAGTGGTGTGATCATTCTAGTGGTGTGATCATACTAGTGGTGTGTTCATACTAGTGATGTGTTCATACCAGTAGTGTGTTCATTCTAGTGGTGTGTTCATACTAGTGGTGTGTTCAATCTAGTGGTGTGTTCATACTAGTGGTATGTTCATACTAGTGGTGTGATCATTCTAGTGGTGTGTTCATTCTAGTGGTGTGATCATTCTAGTGGTGTGTTCATACTAGTGGTGTGATCATTCTAGTGGTGTGTTCATACTAGTGGTGTGTTCATACTAGTGGTGTGTTCATTCTAGTGGTGTGTTCATACTAGTGGTGTGTTCATACTAGTGGTGTGATCATACTAGTGGTGTGTTCATACTAGTGGTGTGTTCATACTAGTGGTGTGATCATTCTAGTGATGTGATCATACTAGTGGTGTGTTCATACTAGTGGTGTGTTCATACTAGTGGTGTGATCATTCTAGTGGTGTGATCATACTAGTGGTGTGTTCATACTAGTGGTGTGATCATTCTAGTGGTGTGTTCATACTAGTGGTGTGTTCATACTAGTGGTGTGATCATTCTAGTGGTGTGATCATACTAGTGGTGTGTTCATTCTAGTGGTGTGTTCATTCTAGTGGTGTGTTCATTCTAGTGGTGTGTTCATTCTAGTGGTGTGTTCATTCTAGTGGTGTGTTCATTCTAGTGGTGTGTTCATTCTAGTGGTGTGTTCATACTAGTGGTGTGTTCATACTAGTGGTGTGTTCATACTAGTGGTGTGTTCATACTAGTGGTGTGTTCATTCTAGTGGTGTGTTCATACTAGTGGTGTGTTCATACTAGTGGTGTGTTCATTCTAGTGGTGTGTTCATTCAGGTGGTGTGTTCATTCTAGTGGTGTGTTCAATCTAGTGGTGTGTTCATACTAGTGGTGTGTTCAATCTAGTTGGTGTGTTCATTCTAGTGGTGTGTTCATTCTAGTGGTGTGTTCATTCTAGTGGTGTGTTCATACTAGTGGTGTGTTCATACTAGTGGTGTGTTCATACTAGTGGTGTGTTCAATCTAGTTGGTGTGTTCATTCTAGTGGTGTGTTCATTCTAGTGGTGTGTTCATACTAGTGGTGTGATCATTCTAGTGGTGTGTTCATACTAGTGGTGTGTTCAATCTAGTTGGTGTGTTCATTCTAGTGGTGTGTTCATTCTAGTGGTGTGTTCATACTAGTGGTGTGATCATTCTAGTGCTGTGTTCATACTAGTGGTGTGATCATTCTAGTGTTGTGTTCATTCTAGTGGTGTGATCATTCTAGTGGTGTGTTCATTCTAGTGGTGTGTTCATTCTAGTGGTGTGTTCATTCTAGTGGTGTGATCATTCTAGTGGTGTGTTCATACTAGTGGTGTGATCATTCTATTGGTGTGTTCATTCTAGTGGTGTGATCATTCTAGTGGTGTGTTCTTTCTAGTGGTGTGTTCATTCTAGTGGTGTGTTCATTCTAGTGGAGTGTTCATTCTAGTGGTGTGATCATTCTAGTGGTGTGTTCATTCTAGTGGTGTGTTCATACTAGTGGTGTGTTCATACTAGTGGTGTGATCATTCTAGTGGTGTGTTCATTCTAGTGGTGTGTTCATACTAGTGGTGTGATCATTCTAGTGGTGTGTTCATTCTAGTGGTGTGTTCATTCTAGTGGTGTGTTCATTCTAGTGGTGTGTTCATACTAGTGGTGTGTTCATACTAGTGGTGTGATCATTCTAGTGGTGTGTTCATTCTAGTGGTGTGTTCATTCTAGTGGTGTGTTCATTCTAGTGGTGTGTTCATTCTAGTGGTGTGTTCATACTAGTGGTGTGTTCATACTAATGGTGTGTTCATTCTAGTGGTGTGTTCATTCAGGTGGTGTGTTCATTCTAGTGGTGTGTTCAATCTAGTGGTGTGTTCATACTAGTGGTGTGTTCAATCTAGTTGGTGTGTTCATTCTAGTGGTGTGTTCATTCTAGTGGTGTGTTCATACTAGTGGTGTGTTCATACTAGTGGTATGTTCATACTAGTGGTGTGTTCAATCTAGTTGGTGTGTTCATTCTAGTGGTGTGTTCATTCTAGTGGTGTGTTCATACTAGTGGTGTGATCATTCTAGTGGTGTGTTCATACTAGTGGTGTGTTCAATCTAGTTGGTGTGTTCATTCTAGTGGTGTGTTCATTCTAGTGGTGTGTTCATTCTAGTGGTGTGTTCATACTAGTGGTGTGATCATTCTAGTGGTGTGTTCATACTAGTGGTGTGATCATTCTAGTGGTGTGTTCATTCTAGTGGTGTGATCATTCTAGTGGTGTGTTCATTCTAGTGGTGTGTTCATTCTAGTGGTGTGATCATTCTAGTGGTGTGTTCATACTAGTGGTGTGATCATTCTAGTGGTGTGTTCATACTAGTGGTGTGATCATTCTATTGGTGTGTTCATTCTAGTGGTGTGATCATTCTAGTGGTGTGTTCATTCTAGTGGTGTGTTCATTCTAGTGGTGTGTTCATTCTAGTGGTGTGTTCATACTAGTGGTGTGTTCATTCTAGTGGTGTGTTCATTCTAGTGGTGTGTTCATACTAGTGGTGTGTTCAATCTAGTGGTGTGTTCATACTACTGGTGTGTTCAATCTAGTTGGTGTGTTCATTCTAGTGGTGTGTTCATTCTAGTGGTGTGTTCATTCTAGTGGTGTGTTCATACTAGTGGTGTGATCATTCTAGTGGTGTGTTCATTCTAGTGGTGTGTTCATTCTAGTGGTGTGTTCATTCCAGTGGTATGTTCATTCTAGTGGTGTGTTCATTCTAGTGGTGTGTGTGTGTGTGTGTGTGTGTGTGTGGGTCTGTGTATGTGTATGTGTATGTGTGTGTGTGTGTGTGTGTGTGTGTGTGTGTGTGTGTGTGTGTGTGTGTGTGTGTGTGTTTGACTGCGTAGGCTTCCCAGATTCCTTCTAATGTGAGCGGAGCAGCAAGTGGATAAAAGGTTTTAGACACACAGACATTTACCACCCTTTTCATCCCTCTATGTGATGTTTTTGTGTGTGTGTGTGTGTGTGTGTGTGTGTGTGTGTGTGTGTGTGTGTGTGTGTGTGTGTGTGTGTGTGTGTGTGTGTGTCGAAAGCCAAACATTAATCTGCAATGTGGAATAGAAAATTGTGATCACTCGTTCATTCTACCTCTTCTCATCCTTCCCCCTCTATTCATTTCTCTATTTTTCCACTCCCTCGCTTCAGATATTTCCTCATCCTCTTTCTCTCCATCTTAATCCTGTTTGCCTTGGTTAGTTCTTCCCAAAGAGAGAGGGAGAGAGAGAAAGGAGCGAGAGAGGAGAGAAAGAGAGAGGAGAGATAGACAGAGTCATTCAAGGGTTTTTCTTTATTTTTACTATTTTCTACATTGTAGATTAATAGTGAAGATATCAAAACTAGCAAATAACACATATGGAATCATGTAGTAACCAAAAAAGGGTTCATCAAATCAGAATAAATTTTATATTTGAGATTCTTTAATGTATAAACTCTTTGCCTTGTTGACAGCTTTTTACACTCTTGGCATTCTCTCAACCAGCTTCATGAGGAATGCTTTTCCAACAGTCTTGAAGGAGTTCCTGCCACGACTACTACCGAAGGTGGCTCCCCTTCCTGTTCGGGTGGCGCTCGGCGTTCATCGTCACCGGCCTACTAGCTGCCACTGATCCTTTTTTTCCCCTTGTGTGTTGATTAGTTACACCTGTGTTTAGTTAGGTTAATTTGGTTGGGATTTATTATCCAGCCGGCCCGCCTGCTGGGTGTGTGGGATTGTTTTCACTATTGTGCACGACTGTAAGTCACGGTTGTCCGTGTATGTGTGTTTTTCTGGAGAGTTTAGTTCCCCGTGTTTCGGGGCATTTGTTTGGGTGGCGTCATTTTCACCGGTGTGGCGAATTAAAAAGTATCGCTACTCTGAAATCTCTGTTTCCTGCGCCTGACTTCTTCCTCCACTACACCCCGGGCATTACAGTTCCCACATATGATTAGCGCTTGTTGGCTGCGAGAGAGAGAGAGAGTGAGTTAGACAGGCAGACAGAGAGACAGACAGACAGACAGACAGACAGACAGACAGACAGACAGACAGACAGACAGACAGACAGACAGACAGACAGACAGACAGACAGACAGACAGACAGACAGACAGACAGACAGAGAGAGAGATAGAGAGCTAGAGAGATAGAGAGATAGAGAGATAGAGAGAGATGGAGAGATGGAGAGATGGAGAGATGGAGAGATAGTCTATCAGTCTCTCAATCTCTCTGAGAGACAGAGAGACAGAGAGATTGAGAGATTGAGAGATTGAGAGAGAGAGAGAGAGAGAGAGATGAGAGAGAGAGAGCAGAGCAGAGGTCAGGATCAGAGCTCCTGCAATTTTCAGCATTTTCTTTAAAAAAGATAGATTAGGAGTTAGATAAACTTGGATTTTTTGTCAGGAACACATACTGGATTCTACCCTCTACAACATAACCCCTACTTCAAATCAAAACTTAAAACCTACAACCTGATTTTGGACGGAATTACGGAATCACCTGGAAAGTTCACAACTACCAAGGATTTATTCCCCTATACAGCAAATTCTCTGGAAAACAACAGAAACCTGAAAACACCATCCAACCTGGAACTGAGTGAGTAATGTTTAGTCTGAAACTATATTTTATTTCCAAAAGCCAAGAAGAAAAATACACAACATTACTTTATAAGGACTGAATTCTAACATAATTCTACCAAGCTTGATACAGCTTCAACTAGCACTGACGTGTCAAGTGAGAGGTGTCAAAGCCCATTAGCCCAACAATGGCAGGAGAGTCACACAGTCTACCCCAACCAAATGGAGAGGCCTTAGAAGCTCCCTCCCGCTGTTCAGAGGTAATTAAAATACAGTACCCTGTGCATGTAAAGAATGATAAGGCAAGAAAAGATTACAAAATGAAGCTCCTTATGGAAAATCAAGAAACACTTTTTGCTGACTATTACAAAAATGGGAACATCAGCAACCTTATCTTCCACACAAACCATCCCCTGGCATGGCACAGTGCTATATTAGCACACTACCCCTTTGTTAAGAGAGGGGGGGGTTAATGAGGGGTGGAAACTCAGAATACTTGATAACGAGGACTCTGAGTTAAGTAATATAAATATCTATAATTCCGGAACAGTAATGGTACAGAGTAACCACAAACAGTTTCAGCTGGACTTTCACCTAATCAAAGAATTAGCCCAGCAGGAGAAGCTCTCCCTTGATAAAGATACCCCCACACCGAGCGGGTCAGACCTGACCTCTTCATTATGTAACCCCACAGATGAGCAACCCCCAGCGGAGAGTCAACCTCCCAGCACAGATTACCACTCCCTCATTGAAATGAAGGACAAATTCACCCAGCTGGAGGTAAGGCAGGTGGAGCTGGAACAGCAGGTGATTACACTTCAGTCAGCACAGACCCAGACAACAGTCCAGCACAACAACAGCCCCTTAACCAGACCCGGAGAGCTGGAGGTGGACAGAGACATATCTGCACTTTGGACAGTGGTGAGACAAATACAACAGGAGAAAGAGGAGCAGAACAGAGCACTAGAGGAGAGTATCAGACTGCTGGTGGAGGAGAGGTTGAGAGGGATGGAGGAGAGGGGGAGGGGGATGGAGGAGAAGTTGAGGGGGACGGCGTGTGACAGAGAACAACCCACTAGAGAGGTGGCCACCCCCACAGAGAAGCCAGCAGAACAGCTCACCTCAGCACCCAACAAAAGTCTCGACACCACAGCAGAACAGTCCACACCAGACCCTGACCATAGAGTCGACATCACAGCAGAACAGACAAATGAAGAACCCCAAGCCCAGAGGCTCTCACCCCCTCTGAGCACCCCCCTGTCAGCCACCCTGATAGCCCTTCTGACAACCCCCCCACACCCACTGAGGACAAACACAAGACACAGATTGTACTACTTATGGACTCAAATGGGAAATATATAGAAGAAAAAAAACTTTTTCCCAAACACAGTGTGTCTAAACTCTGGTGTCCAAACATCCAGCGCGAACTAGACCTTCTGTCTGAGGCCAAACTAGGCTCACCCAGCCACATAATAATACACACAGGCACAAACGACCTGAGAGCACAGCAGGAAAGAGTGGCCACTGCACTGAAGGGAGTGATTGAAAAGGCTTCTTCTACTTTCCCCAACGCACAAGTGGTTATCTCCACCCTGCTACCACGAAAAGACTTCCACCCTGCCACAATACAGCGGGTAAATGCAAGTATTTCCCGTGACTGTGCCTCAAAACCAAACATTTTCCTGGCCCACCACTCCACCCTGGACCTGAACAGCCTCTATGACCAGGCCCACCACTCCACCCTGGACTTGAACAGCCTATATGACCAGGTCCACCTCTACAAGGCAACAGTGCCCACCTTTGCCCGAACTCTAAAGGACATCGCTCTCAAACGTATCCCCAACACTTCACACAGGAGCAACAGATCAATAGACACCCCACCCAGACCAGCGAGACACCCTCCCAGATCTGCAGGACCCCCCCTGGACCTACACATAGAGGACCCACGCCAAGAGGAATTACATCCAGACCACAGTACACCCAGACACATCCACACCCCCACCCCAACCAATCAACACCCCCCCACGTCAACCATGCCCACACCCCATTTAGGCCCCCTCAGATCAGACCTATGCCACTCCTGCCCACCCCATGCACCCCACCCCCGCAAAGAGGGCCTCAACATGGAAGCAACACATACGCCCAGGTAGTGAGCGGGCAAACAGTCCCAACCCCCACTCGTACACTTGCCCAAGCCAATGGCATGTACCAGATGCTCAGCAGGCTCTGCTCACACTTACTGGCCTGAGGCCAAACCACGACCAACAACATTGGACACTCTATGGAACAAAAAGCATTCTCTATATCATCCTGGAATATCCAAGGCCTGAGGTCATCTGCCTTTGGCCTAAAGAGCAGGAACCCGGACTTCACCAAAGAAATCGGCAATACAGACATTGTCATCCTGCAAGAAACCTGGTATAGAGGAGACGGACCCACTGGTTGCCCTCTAGGTTACAGAGAGCTGGTAGTCCCATCCACCAAACTACCAGGTGTGAAACAGGGAAGGGACTCAGGGGGTATGCAAATTTGGTATAGAGCAGACCTAACTCACTCCATTAAATTAATCAAAACAGGAACATTCTACATTTGGCTAGAAATTCAAAAGGAAATTATCCTAACAGAGAAAAATGTCCTCCTGTGTGCTACCTATATCCCCCCACTAGAATCCCCATATTTTAATGAAGACAGCTTCTCCATCCTGGAGGGTGAAATCAATCATTTCCAGGCCCAGGGACATGTACTAGTCTGTGGTGACCTAAATGCCAGAACCGGACAAGAACCTGACACCCTCAGCACACAGGGGGACAAACACCTGCCTGGAGGTGACAGCATTCCCTCCCACATATGCCCCCCTAGGCACAACTATGACAACATAACCAACAAAAACGGGTCACAACTCCTGCAGCTCTGTCGCACGCTGGGTATGTACATACTCAACGGTAGGCTTCGAGGGGACTCCTATGGTAGGTCCACCTATAGCTCATCTCTTGGCAGTAGTACTGTAGACTACTTTATCACTGACCTCAACCCAGAGTCTCTCAGAGCATTCACAGTCAGCCCACTGACACCCCTATCAGATCACAGCAAAATCACAGTCTACTTAAACAGAGCAATACTCAATCATGAGGCATCAAAGCCAAATGAACTAAGTAACATTAAGAAATGCTATAGATGGAAGGAATGCAGTTTGGAAACCTACCAAAAAACAATTAGGCAACAACAAATTCAATCCCTTTTAGACAATTTCCTGGGTAAAACGTTCCACTGTAATAGTGAAGCTGTAAACTTGGCAGTAGAAAATCTTAACAGTATATTTGACCTCTCAGCTTCCCTATCAAATCTAAAAATCTCAAATAGAAAACCGAAGAAAATTAACAATAATGACAAATGGTTTGATGAAGAATGCAAAAATCTAAGAAAGAAATTGAGAAACCTGTCCAACCAAAAACATAGAGACCCGGAAAACCTGAGTCTATGCCTTCACTATGGTGAATCACTAAAACAATACAGAAATACACTACGGAAAAAGAAGGAACAACATGCCAGAAATCAGCTCAATGCAATTGAAGAATCCATAGACTCTAACCACTTCTGGGAAAATTGGAAAGCACTAAACAAACAACAACACGAAGAATTATCTATCCAAAATGGAGATATATGGGTAAACCATTTCTCCAATCTTTTTGGCTCTATAACAAAGAATAAAGAGCAAAAACATATACATGATCAAATACAGATCTTAGAATCAACTATTAAAGACTACCAGAACCCACTGGATTCTCCAATTACATTGAATGAGTTACAGGACAAAATAAAAACCCTCCAACCCAAAAAGGCCTGTGGTGTTGATGGTATCCTCAATGAAATGATCAAATATACAGACAACAAATTCCAATTGGCTATACTAAAACTCTTTAACATCATACTTAGCTCTGGCATCTTCCCCAATATTTGGAACCAAGGACTGATCACCCCAATCCACAACAGTGGAGACAAATTTGACCCCAATAACTACCGTGGAATATGTGTCAACAGTAACCTTGGGAAAATCCTCTGCATTATTATTAACAGCAGACTCGTACATTTCCTCAATGAAAACAATGTACTGAGCAAATGTCAAATTGGCTTTTTACCAAATTACCGTACAACAGACCATGTATTCACCCTGCACACCCTAATTGACAACCAAACAAACCAAAACAAAGGCAAAGTCTTCTCATGCTTTGTTGATTTCAAAAAAGCCTTCGACTCAATCTGGCATGAGGGTCTGCTATGCAAACTGATGGAAAGTGGTGTTGGGGATAAAACATACGACATTATAAAATCCATGTACACAAACAACAAGTGTGCGGTTAAAATTGACAAAAAACACACACATTTCTTCACACAGGGTCGTGGGGTGAGACAGGGATGCAGCTTAAGCCCCACCCTCTTCAACATATATATCAACGAATTGGCGCAGGCACTAGAAAAGTCTGCAGCACCCGGCCTCCCCCTGCTAGAATCCGAAATCAAATGTCTGCTGTTTGCCGATGATCTGGTGCTTCTGTCACCAACCAAGGAGGGCCTACAGCAGCACCTAGATCTTATGCACAAATTCTGTCAGACCTGGGCCTTGACAGTAAATCTCAGTAAGACCAAAATAATGGTGTTCCAAAAAAGGTCCAGTCACCAGGACCACAAATACAAATTCCATCTAGACACTGTTGCCCTAGAGCACACAAAAAAATATACATACCTTGGCCTAAACATCAGCGCCACAGGTAACTTCCACAAAGCTGTGAACGATCTGAGAGACAAGGCAAGAAGGGCATTCTATGCCATCAAAAGAAACATAAATTTCAACATACCAATTAGGATTTGGCTAAAAATACTTGAATCAGTCATAGAGCCCATTGCCCTTTATGGTTGTGAGGTCTGGGGTCCGCTCACCAACCAAGACTTCACAAAATGGGACAAACACCAAATTGAGACTCTGCACGCAGAATTCTACAAAAATATCCTCCGTGTACAACGTAGAACACCAAATAATGCATGCAGAGCAGAATTAGGCCGATACCCACTAATTATCCAAATCCAGAAAAGAGCCGTTAAATTCTACAACCACCTAAAAGGAAGAGATTCACAAACCTTCCATAACAAAGCCATCACCTACAGAGAGATGAACCTGGAGAAGAGTCCCCTAAGCAAGCTGGAACTGGGGCTCTGTTCACAAACACAAACACACCCTAAAGTGCCCCAGGACAACAGCACAATTAGACCCAACCAAATCATGAGAAAACAAAAAGATAATTACTTGACACATTGGAAAGAATTAACAAAAAAACAGAGCGAACTAGAATGCTATTGGGCCCTAAACAGAGAGTACACAGTGGCAGAATACCTGACCACTGTGACTGACCCAAAATTAAGGAAAGCTTTGACTATGTACAGACTCAGTGAGCATAGCCTTGCTATTGAGAAAGGCAGACATGGCTCTCAAGAGAAGACAGGCTATGTGCTCACTGCCCACAAAATGAGGTGGAAACTGAGCTGCACTTCCTAACCTCCTGCCCAATGTATGACCATATTAGAGAGACATATTTCCCTCAGATTACACAGATCCACAAAGAATTCGAAAACAAATCCAATTTTGAAAAACTCCCATATCTACTGGGTGAAATTCCACAGTGTGCCATCACAGCAGTAAGATTTGTGACCTGTTGCCACAAGAAAAGGGCAACCAGTGAAGAACACACACCATTGTAAATACAACCCATATTTATGCTTATTTATTTTATCTTGTGTCCTTTAACCATTTGTACATTGTTAAAACACTGTTGTATCAAAATATATATATTTTTTAAATTGATGATACAATATATATAATATGACATTTGTAATGTCTTTACTGTTTTGAAATCTCTGTATGTGTAATGTTTACTGTTAATTTTTGTTGTTTTTCACTTCATATATTCACTTTGTATGTTGTCTACCTCACTTGCTTTGGCAATGTTAACACATGTTTCCCATGCCAATTAAGCCCTTGAATTTAATTGAATTGAATTGAGATGGAGAGATGGAGAGATAGAGAGACAGAGAGACAGAGAGACAGAGAGATTGAGAGATAGAGAGACTGAGAGATTGAGAGTCTGAGAGACAGAGAGATTGAGAGATAGAGAGACTGAGAGATAGAGAGACAGAGAGACTGAGAGACTGAGAGACTGAGAGACTGAGAGAGAGATGGAGAGACAGAGAGACTGAGAGACAGAGAGATTGAGAGATAGAGAGACTGAGAGATAGAGAGACTGAGAGACAGAGAGATTGAGAGACTGAGAGACTGAGAGACTGAGAGATTGAGAGATTGAGAGATAGAGAGACTGAGAGATAGAGAGACTGAGAGACTGAGAGACTGAGAGACTGAGAGACTGAGAGACTGAGAGACTGAGAGACTGAGAGATTGAGAGAGATGGAGAGATGGAGAGATGGAGAGATGGAGAGATGGAGAGATGGAGAGATGGAGAGATGGAGAGATGGAGAGATAGAGAGACTGAGAGATAGAGAGACAGAGAGACTGAGAGACTGAGAGACTGAGAGACTGAGAGACTGAGAGACTGAGAGACTGAGAGACTGAGATATTGAGAGATTGAGAGAGAGATGGAGAGATGGAGAGATGGAGAGATGGAGAGATAGAGAGATAGAGAGACTGAGAGATAGAGAGACTGAGAGATAGAGAGACTGAGAGACAGAGAGATTGAGAGACTGAGTGACTGAGAGACTGAGAGATTGAGAGATTGAGAGATAGAGAGACTGAGAGATAGAGAGACAGAGACTGAGAGACTGAGAGACTGAGAGACTGAGAGACCGAGAGATTGAGAGAGAGATGGAGAGATGGAGAGATGGAGAGATAGAGAGATAGAGAGACTGAGAGATAGAGAGACAGAGAGACAGAGAGACAGAGAGACTGAGAGACTGAGAGACTGAGAGACTGAGAGACTGAGAGACTGAGATATTGAGATATTGAGAGATAGATGGAGAGATGGAGAGATGGAGAGATAGAGAGATAGAGAGACTGAGAGACTGAGAGACAGAGAGATTGAGAGATAGAGAGACTGAGAGATTGAGAGACAGAGAGATTGAGAGATGGAGAGATTGAGAGGGAGGAATGAAAGGGGAGAAGTTTAACGTGACACAGCCTGATTACCACTGCGTTCTGCCTTTGATATGTGTGAGGGTGTGTGATGCTAGAAAGATAACATTTCCCCATTTGATCCAGTTAATCATCTAACTGGATGAGGAGGAATCTCTGTCTGAGAGGGGAGAGGCGAGGAGAAGAGGAGAGGAGAGGAGAGGAGAGGAGAGGAGAGGAGAGGAGAGGAGAGGAGAGGAGAGGAGAAGAGGAGAGGAGAGGCGAAGAGGAGAGGAGAGGAGATTACCGTTTCTCTAGTTTATCCACCTGATCATGGAGTGATGCAGGGAGTCTATAGATGGAAACACACAAACAAAAAAAGAGTTTATAAATAAAGATGACAGGAATAACTGGAACCTCATCAAGACGAAGGAGATGATCGTGGACTATAGGAAATGAGGACTGAACACACCCCCATTAACATCGACAGGGGCTGTAGTGGAGCGGGTTGAGAGATTCAAGTTCCTTGGTGTCCACATCACCAACAAACTAGAATGGTCCAAACATACCAAGACAGTCGTGAAGAGGGCAAGACATTGAATCTGTACCGGTACCCCCTGTATATAGCCTCCACATTGACTCTGTACCGTAACACCCTGTATATAGCCTCCACATTGACTCTGTACCGTAACACCCTGTATATAGCCTCCACATTGACTCTGTACCGTAATACCCTGTATATAGCCTCCACATTGACTCTGTACCGGTACACCCTGTATATAGCCTCCACATTGACTCTGTACCAGTACCCCCTGTATAGAGCGTCAACATTGACTCTGAACCGGTACCCCCTGTATATAGCCTCCACATTGACTCTGAACCGGTACCACCTGTATATAGCCTCCACATTGACTCTGTACCGGCACCCCCTGTATATAGCCTCCACATTGACTCTGTACCGTAACACCCTGTATATAGCCTCCACATTGACTCTGTACCGTAACACCCTGTATATAGCCTCCACATTGACTCTGTACCGGTACCCCCTGTATATAGCCTCCACATTGACTCTGTACCGTAACACCCTGTATATAGCCTCCACATGGACTCTGTACCAGTACCCCCTGTATATAGCCTCCACATTGACTCTGTACAGGTACCCCCTGTATATAGTCTCCACATTGACTCTGTACCAGTACCCCCTGTATATAGCCTCCACATTGACTCTGTACCAGTACACCCTGTATATAGCCTCCACATTGACTCTGTACCGTAATACCCTGTATATAGCCTCCACATTGACTCTGTACCGTAATACCCTGTATATAGCCTCCACATTGACTCTGTACCGTAATACCCTGTATATAGCCTCCACATTGACTCTGTACCGTAATACCCTGTATATAGCCTCCACATTGACTCTGTACCGTAATACCCTGTATATAGCCTCCACATTGACTCTGTACCGTAACACCCTGTATATAGCCTCCACATTGACTCTGTACCGGTACCCCCTGTATATAGCCTCCACATTGACTCTGTACTGTAACACCCTGTATATAGCCTCCACATGGACTCTGTACCAGTACCCCCTGTATATAGCCTCCACATTGACTCTGTACCGTTACCCCCTGTATATAGTCTCCACATTGACTCTGTACCAGTACCCCCTGTATATAGCCTCCACATTGACTCTGTACCAGTACACCCTGTATATAG
Source organism: Oncorhynchus mykiss (assembly GCF_057628025.1). Lineage (NCBI taxonomy): Eukaryota > Metazoa > Chordata > Actinopteri > Salmoniformes > Salmonidae > Oncorhynchus > Oncorhynchus mykiss. The sequence continues at coordinate 2,448,391 of NC_143029.1, forward strand.
CCTCCACATTGACTCTGTACCGTAATACCCTGTATATAGCCTCCACATTGACTCTGTACCGTAATACCCTGTATATAGCCTCCACATTGACTCTGTACCGTAATACCCTGTATATAGCCTCCACATTGACTCTGTACCGTAATACCCTGTATATAGCCTCCACATTGACTCTGTACCGTAATACCCTGTATATAGCCTCCACATTGACTCTGTACCGGTACCCCCTGTATATAGCCTCCACATTGACTCTGTACCGTAATACCCTGTATATAGTCTCCACATTGACTCTGTACCGGTACCCCCTGTATATAGCCTCCACATTGACTCTGTACCGTAACACCCTGTATATAGCCTCCACATTGACTCTGTACTGGTACCCCCTGTACATAGCCTCCACATTGACTCTGTACCGTAATACCCTGTATATAGCCTCCACATTGACTCTGTACCGTAATACCCTGTATATAGCCTCCACATTGACTCTGTACCGGTACCCCCTGTATACAGTGCCTTGCGAAAGTATTCGGCCCCCTTGAACTTTGCGACCGTTTGCCACATTTCAGGCTTCAAACATAAAGATATAAAACTGTATTTTTTTTGTGAAGAATCAACAACAAGTGGGACACAATCATGAAGTGGAACGACATTTATTGGATATTTCAAACTTTTTTAACAAATCAAAAACTGAAAAATTGGGTGTGCAAAATTATTCAGCCCCTTTACTTTCAGTGCAGCAAACTCTCTCCAGAAGTTCAGTGAGGATCTCTGAATGATCCAATGTTGACCTAAATGACTAATGATGATAAATACAATCCACTTGTGTGTAATCAAGTCTCCGTATAAATGCACCTGCACTGTGATAGTCTCAGAGGTCCGTTAAAAGCGCAGAGAGCATCATGAAGAACAAGGAACACACCAGGCAGGTCCGAGATACTGTTGTGAAGAAGTTTAAAGCCGGATTTGGATACAAAAAGATTTCCCAAGCTTTAAACATCCCAAGGAGCACTGTGCAAGCGATAATATTGAAATGAAAGGAGTATCAGACCACTGCAAATCTACCAAGACCTGGCCGTCCCTCTAAACTTTCAGCTCATACAAGGAGAAGACTGATCAGAGATGCATCCAAGAGGCCCATGATCACTCTGGATGAACTGCAGAGATCTACAGCTGAGTTGGGAGACTCTGTCCATAGGACAACAATCAGTCGTATATTGCACAAATCTGGCCTTTATGGAAGAGTGGCAAGAAGAAAGCCATTTCTTAAAGATATCCATAAAAAGTGTCGTTTAAAGTTTGCCACAAGCCACCTGGGAGACACACCAAACATATGGAAGAAGGTGCTCTGGTCAGATGAAACCAAAATTGAACTTTTTGGCAACAATGCAAAACGTTATGTTTGGCGTAAAAGCAACACAGCTGAACACACCATCCCCACTGTCAAACATGGTGGTGGCAGCATCATGGTTTGGGCCTGCTTTTCTTCAGCAGGGACAGGGAAGATGGTTAAAATTGATGGGAAGATGGATGGAGCCAAATACAGGACCATTCTGGAAGAAAACCTGATGGAGTCTGCAAAAGACCTGAGACTGGGACGGAGATTTGTCTTCCAACAAGACAATGATCCAAAACATAAAGCAAAATCTACAATGGAATGGTTCAAAAATAAACATATCCAGGTGTTAGAATGGCCAAGTCAAAGTCCAGACCTGAATCCAATCGAGAATCTGTGGAAAGAACTGAAAACTGCTGTTCACAAATGCTCTCCATCCAACCTCACTGAGCTCGAGCTGTTTTGCAAGGAGGAATGGGAAAAAATGTCAGTCTCTCGATGTGCAAAACTGATAGAGACATACCCCACGCGACTTTCAGCTGTAATCGCAGCAAAAGGTGGCGCTACAAAGTATTAACTTAATGGGGCTGAATAATTTTGCACGCCCAATTTTTCAGTTTTTGATTTGTTAAAAAAGTTAGAAATATCCAATAAATGTCGTTCCACTTCATGATTGTGTCCCACTTGTTGTTGATTCTTCACAAAACAATACAGTTTTATATCTTTATGTTTGAAGCCTGAAATGTGGCAAAAGGTCGCAAAGTTCAAGGGGGCCGAATACTTTCGCAAGGCACTGTATAGCCTCCACATTGACTCTGTACCGGTACCCCCTGTATATAGCCTCCACATTGACTCTGTACCGGTACCCCCTGTATATAGCCTCCACATTGACTCTGTACCGGTACCCCCTGTATATAGCCTCCACACTGACTCTGTACCGGTACCCCCTGTATATAGTCTCCACATTGACTCTGTACCGGTACCCCCTGTATATAGCCTCCACATTGACTCTGTACCGGTACCCCCTGTATATAGCCTCCACATTGACTCTGTACCGGTACCCCCTGTATATAGCCTCCACATTGACTCTGTACTGGTACCCCCTGTATATAGTCTCCACATTGACTCTGTACCGGTACCCCCTGTATATAACCTCCACATTGACTCTGTACCGGTACCCCCTGTATATAGTCTCCACATTGACTCTGTACCGGTACCCCCTGTATATAGCCTCCACATTGACTCTGTACCGGTACCCCCTGCATATAGCCTCCACATTGACTCTGTACCGGTACCCCCTGTATATAGTCTCCACATTGACTCTGTACCGGTACCCCCTGTATATAGTCTCCACATTGACTCTGTACCGGTACCCCCTGTATATAGTCTCCACATTGACTCTGTACCGGTACCCCCTGTATATAGCCTCCACATTGACTCTGTACCGGTACCCCCTGCATATAGCCTCCACATTGACTCTGTACCGGTACCCCCTGTATATAGTCTCCACATTGACTCTGTACCGGTACCCCCTGTATATAGTCTCCACATTGACTCTGTACCGGTACCCCCTGTATATAGCCTCCACATTGACTCTGTACTGGTACCCCCTGTATATAGCCTCCACATTGACTCTGTACCGGTGCCCCCTGTATATAGTCTCCACATTGACTCTGTACCGGTACCCCCTGTATATAGTCTCCACATTGACTCTGTACCGGTACCCCCTGTATATAGCCTCCACATTGACTCTGTACCGGTACCCCCTGTATATAGTCTCCACATTGACTCTGTACCGGTACCCCCTGTATATAGTCTCCACATTGACTCTGTACCGGTACCCCCTGTATATAGCCTCCACATTGACTCTGTACCGGTACCCCCTGCATATAGCCTCCACATTGACTCTGTACCGGTACCCCCTGTATATAGTCTCCACATTGACTCTGTACCGGTACCCCCTGTATATAGTCTCCACATTGACTCTGTACCGGTACCCCCTGTATATAGCCTCCACATTGACTCTGTACTGGTACCCCCTGTATATAGCCTCCACATTGACTCTGTACCGGTGCCCCCTGTATATAGTCTCCACATTGACTCTGTACCGGTACCCCCTGTATATAGTCTCCACATTGACTCTGTACCGGTACCCCCTGTATATAGCCTCCACATTGACTCTGTACCGGTACCCCCTGTATATAGTCTCCACATTGACTCTGTACCGGTACCCCCTGTATATAGTCTCCACATTGACTCTGTACCGGTACCCCCTGTATATAGCCTCCACATTGACTCTGTACCGGTACCCCCTGTATATAGCCTCCACATTGACTCTGTACCAGTACCCCCTGTATATAGCCTCCACATTGACTCTGTACCGGTACCCCCTGTATATAGTCTCCACATTGACTCTGTACCGGTACCCCCTGTATATAGTCTCCACATTGACTCTGTACCGGTACCCCCTGTATATAGTCTCCACATTGACTCTGTACCGGTACCCCCTGTATATAGTCTCCACATTGACTCTGTACCGGTACCCCCTGTATATAGCCTCCACATTGACTCTGTACCGGTACCCCCTGTATATAGCCTCAGTATTGTAAATGTCTTGTGCTACTTTTTGATCAATTAGATTTTTTTTTACTTTAGTTTATTTTGTAAATATTTGATTAACTGTATTTCTTGAACTGCATTGTTGATTAAGGGCTTGTAAATAAGCATTTCACTGTAAGGTTTACACCTGTTGTATTCGGCGCCTTTGACAAATATGATTTGATTTGAAGAAGGAGAGGAAAGCTTTTGATAGAGAGAGAGGAGGGAACGATAGAGAGATGGAGGTGAGAGAAGAGGGAACGATAGAGAGATGGAGGTGAGAGAAGAGGGAACGATAGAGAGATTGAGGTGAGAGAGGAGGGAACGATAGAGAGATGGAGGTGAGAGAAGAGGGAACGATAGAGAGATGGGGGTGAGAGAAGAGGGAACGATAGAGAGATGGAGGTGAGAGAAGAGGGAACGATAGAGAGATGGAGGTGAGAGAGGAGGGAACGATAGAGAGATGTAGGTGGGAGAAAAGGGAACAATAGAGAGATGGAGGTGAGAGAAGAGGGAACGATAGAGAGATGGAGCTGAGAGAGGAGGGAACGATAGAGAGATGGAGGTGAGAGAAGATGGAACGATAGAGAGATGGGGGTGAGAGAGGAGGGAACGATAGAGAGATGGAGCTGAGAGAAGAGGGAACGATAGAGAGATGGAGGTGAGAGAAGAGGGAACGATAGAGAGATGGAGGTGAGAGAAGAGGGAACGATAGAGAGATGGAGGTGAGAGAAGAGGGAACGATAGAGAGATGGAGGTGAGAGAGGAGGGAACGATAGAGAGATGGAGGTGAGAGAAGAGGGAACGATAGAGAGATGGAGGTGAGAGAGGAGGGAACGATAGAGAGATGGAGCTGAGAGAAGAGGGAACGATAGAGAGATGGAGGTGAGAGAAGAGGGAACGATAGAGAGATGGAGGTGAGAGAAGAGGGAACGATAGAGAGATGGAGGTGAGAGAAGAGGGAACAATAGAGAGATGGAGGTGAGAGAGGAGGGAACGATAGAGAGATGGAGGTGAGAGAAGAGGGAACGATAGAGAGATGGAGGTGAGAGAAGAGGGAACGATAGAGAGATGGAGGTGAGAGAAGAGGGAACGATAGAGAGATGGAGGTGAGAGAAGAGGGAACGATAGAGAGATGGAGGTGAGAGAAGAGGGAACAATAGAGAGATGGGGGTGAGAGAAGAGGGAACAATAGAGAGATGGGGGTGAGAGAAGAGGGAACGATAGAGAGATGGAGGTGAGAGAGGAGGGAACGATAGAGAGATGGAGGTGAGAGAAGAGGGAACGATAGAGAGATGGAGGTGAGAGAAGAGGGAACGATAGAGAGATGGAGGTGAGAGAAGAGGGAACGATAGAGAGATGGAGGTGAGAGAAGAGGGAACGATAGAGAGATGGAGGTGAGAGAAGAGGGAACGATAGAGAGATGGAGGTGAGAGAAGAGGGAACGATAGAGAGATGGAGGTGAGAGAAGAGGGAACAATAGAGAGATGGAGGTGAGAGAAGAGGGAACAATAGAGAGATGGAGGTGAGAGAGGAGGGAACGATAGAGAGATGGAGGTGAGAGAAGAGGGGACGATAGAGAGATGGAGGTGAGAGAAGAGGGAACGATAGAGAGATGGAGGTGAGAGAAGAGGGAACGATAGAGAGATGGAGGTGAGAGAAGAGGGAACGATAGAGAGATGGAGGTGAGAGAAGAGGGAACAATAGAGAGATGGGGGTGAGAGAAGAGGGAACAATAGAGAGATGGGGGTGAGAGAAGAGGGAACGATAGAGAGATGGAGGTGAGAGAGGAGGGAACGATAGAGAGATGGAGGTAAGAGAAGAGGGAACGATAGAGAGATGGGGGTGAGAGAAGAGGGAACGATAGAGAGATGGGGGTGAGAGAAGAGGGAACGATAGAGAAGGGTGTGTTCGTATCTGAGCACATCTCACCCATAAGCCCCTCTGAGCTATAAAGTCCAGGATGTCACAGCTGTAGATCCTAGTCTGGGTGGCCAAGCACCTTCTGTTGGCTCAGACATTACCACACACACACCTTCATTGTCATCATCATCATCAGTTTGGTTTTTATTTAACAGAGATATTTTTCATGTTTTTCTGTATATAAATCCAGGTCAACTAGCCCATGTCAGCTAGCATTTTTTAGCCCGTAGATTTTGTTGTCGTGTTTATTTAGTCACTCAAATATCACATGAAAACACATTAAACATGGCAAAATGTAGAGAATTGCAAGCCAATGAGCTTTAAAAATGCTAAATGTTCTCTGCTGTGTGTAGAACTGCAGGAAATAACCTTTAACCTGTTATGGCTGTGATAAGTGTCATCAACAGCCGCTGAATAGCATAGCGCTACATGCAACAAATATTACTATAAATATTTATATTCATCAAATCACAAGTGCAATATAGGAAAACACAGCTTAGCCTTTTGTTAATCCACCTGTCGTGTCAGATTTTGAAATTATGCTTTACAGAGAAAGCAATCCAAGAGTTTGTGTAAATTTATCGATCGCACGATAAAACATTAAGTACACTTAGCATCAGGTAGCTTGGTCACGAAAATCAGAAAAGCAATCAAATGAATCGTTTACCTTTGATGATCTTCAGATGTTTTCACTCACGAGACTCCCAGTTACACAACAAATGTTCCGTTTGTTCCATAAAGATGATTTTTATATCCAAAATACCTCCATTTGTTTGGAAAGAGCGGTCACAACAACGCAGATGAAAATTCCAAATAGTTTCCATCATGTCCACAGAAACATGTCAAACGTTTTTTATAATCAATCCTCATGTTGTTTTAAAAATGTATAATCGATAATATATCAACCGCAAATGTCTTTCACAGTAGGAGAGGGGAAAACAATGGCTGTCCAAATTCTGTTGCGCGAGCAAAACTCATGTGACCACTTGACGAGATGTTATCGTTCTGGCTCATTTTTCAAAATAAAGCCTGAAACTATGTCTGAAGACTGTTGACACCTTGAGGAAGCGATTGGAAACGGAATCTGATTCATATCCCTTTAAATCCAGCAAAGGGAGGCTATGGAACATGGAGTTTTCAAAATAGAAGCCACTTCCTGTTTTGATTTTCCTCAGGGTTTTGCCTGCAATATCAGTTCTGTTTTACTCACAGACAATATTTTGACAGTTTGGAAACTTTAGAGTGTTTTCTATCGAATAGTAATAATAATATGCATATATTAGCATCTAGGACAGAGTAGGAGGCAGTTGACTCTGGGCACGCAATTCATCCAAAGTGAAAATGCTGCCCCCTATCCCTAAAAGGTTGAACCTGCAAAATGTTCTCTCCGCCAACAAGAGGGGTGTTAAAAGTTTGTGTCATGAACAGTGCTGAGTTGCCAAATGGACAACAGTCTCTAGAGCACTATCTGCCCATAGAATTAGACTTGGGGTGTGAAAAGTTCCCCAATGCTGGAAGGGGGACCTGAGTTAAACAGTTTGGGAACCCCTGCTGTACAGCACTTCAACAATCTGGGCTATGGGAGAAAAGAAGCCACTCCTGAGAAAAAGGCACATGACAGCATGACTGTAGTTTGCAAAAGGGAAGGCAAAAGATTATGTTGGGACAAAAATGTAGCTCTTTGGCCTGAATACAAAGCACTTACGTCTAGAGAATACCAGGCATAGCTCATCACTCGTCTGTGAAGAATGGTGGTGGCAGTATCATGCTTTTCAGCAGCAGGGACTGGGAGACTGGTAAGGAGAGAGGAAACAAAGAATGGAGACAAATACAGACAAATCCTTGATGAGAACCTGCTTCAGAGTGCAACCTTGGACTGGGGATGAATATTTATGTTCCAACAGTACAATGACCCCAAACATACAGCCAAAGCAACACTTCAGAACAAAGAATTGTGAAAGTCCTTGAGTGGCCCAGCCAAAGCCCAGAATTGAAACCCAATGAAAAGTATTTGGAAAGACTGAAGAATGCTGTCCATCACTGCTCTTATCAGAGAAAATTTAAAAGGAAGAATGGGAGAAAATTCCAAAATCCAGATGACTCAAAGCTGATACAGACATACCCAAGAAGACTCAAAGCTGATACAGACATCCCCAAAACGACTCAAAGCTGACACAGACATACCCAAGAAGACTCAAAGCTGATACAGACATACCCAAGAAGATTCAAAGCTGACACAGACATACCCAAGAAGACTCAAAGCTGATACAGACATACCCAAGATGACTCAGAGCTGATACAGACATACCCAAGATGACTCAGAGCTGATACAGACATACCCAAGATGACTCAGAGCTGATACAGACATACCCAAGATGACTCAGAGCTGATACAGACATACCCAAGATGACTCAGAGCTGATACAGACATACCCAAGAAGATTCAAAGCTGACACAGACATACCCAAGAAGACTCAAAGCTGATACAGACATACCCAAGATGACTCAGAGCTGATACAGACATACCCAAGATGACTCAGAGCTGATACAGACATACCCAAGATGACTCAGAGCTGATACAGACATACCCAAGAAGATTCAAAGCTGACACAGACATACCCAAGAAGACTCAAAGCTGATACAGACATACCCAAGATGACTCAGAGCTGATACAGACATACCCAAGATGACTCAGAGCTGATACAGACATACCCAAGATGACTCAGAGCTGATACAGACATACCCAAGATGACTCAGAGCTGATACAGACATACCCAAGATGACTCAGAGCTGATACAGACATACCAAGTAGGACTCAAAGCTGTAATCGCCGCCAAAGGTGCTTCTACAAAGTATTGACTCAGGGTTGTGAAGATATTTTTGTATTTCATTTTTAATAAATGTGTAAAAAAAAATGAAAACATTTTCAAATCAAAATCAAATCAAATGTTAGTGGTCACATACGCTTATTTAGTAGATGTTATCGCTGGTGAAATACTAATGTTTCTAGCTCCAACAGTGCAGTAAAATACTGGTGAAATACTAATGTTTCTAGCTCCAACAGTGCAGTAAAATACTTAATTCGGAAAGTATTCAGACCCCTTGACTTTTTTCCACATTTTGTTACGTTACAGCATTATTCTAAAATCTATTTAAAAAAAATGCCTCATCAAGCTACACCCCCATAATGACAAAGCGAAAACAGGTTTGTAGAAATTGTTGTACCTGAATTAATTATAAAAAACGGAAATACCTTATTTATATAAGTATTCAGACCTTTAGTTATGAGACTCGAAATTTAGCTCAGGTTTATCCTGTTTTCATTGATCATCCTTGAGATGTTTCTACAACTTGATTGGAGTCCACCTGTGGTAAATTCAATTGATTGGACATGATTTGGGAAGGCACACGCTTGTCTATATAAGGTCCCACAGTTGACAACCCATGTCAGAGCAACAAGCCATGAGGTCGATGGAATTGTCCGTAGAGCTCTGAGACAGGATTGTGTAGAGGCACAGATCTGGGGGAAGGGTACCAAATAATGTCTGCAGCATTGAAGGTCCCCAAGAACACAGTGGCCTCCATCATTCTTAAATGGAATAAGATTGGAACCACAAAGACTATTCCCAGAGCTAACCGCCCGGCCAAACTGAGCAATCGGGGGAGAAGGGCCTTGGTCAGGGAGGGGAGGGGACCAATAACCCGATGGTCACTTTGAGAGAGTTCAAGAGTTCCTCTGTGGATGATCAAATTAGGAATGATTTGAGTCGTTTTTGGTAGTTAGTGGTTTTCATGTACTGGTTTTCAGGCAGATGCCGTCAAGCATGTTTCGTTCCGGACGCAAGTGTTCATGTTTCTGAATAACAATGAGCAACAGTTAAATGTGCATTTTAAAGTGAAGCATGGGGAGGGTTTACCAGCACAGAAAGTCTACGTTGTTGAGGAGGATTTGTGGCATAAGAGCTTTGCGTTACCCACATAAAGGCCGTACACAAGGTGATGGTAAAAGAGTCAGTGGGGGAAATCGAGGTCAACGTGCAGGGGGCCATGAGACACAGGCAGCAGAGGCTGATGGTGGTGTAGATGAGGCTGGGTCTAGTAAGGATATAGATGGTGGATTAGATGAGACTGGGTCTAGTCAGGTTATAGATGGTGGTGCAGATGAGGCTGGGTCTAGTCATGTTACAGATGGTGTAGATGAGTCTGGGTCTAGTCATGCTATGGATGGTGGTGTAGATGAGGCTGGGTCTAGTCAGGATATAGATGGTGGATTAGATGAGACTGGGTCTAGTCAGGTTATAGATGGTGGTGCAGATGAGGCTGGGTCTAGTCATGTTACAGATGGTGTAGATGAGTCAGGGTCTAGTCATGCTATGGATGGTGGTGTAGATGAGGCTGGGTCTAGTCAGGTTATAGATGGTGTAGATGAGTCTGGGTCTAGTCAGGTTATAGATGGTGTAGATGAGTCTGGGTCCAGTCATGATATAGATGGTGTAGATGAGGCTGGGTCTAGTCAGGCTATAGATGGTGTAGTCAGGCTGTAGATGGTGGTGTAGATGAGGCTGGGCATTATCAGGTTATAGATGGTGATGTAGATGAAGCTGGGTCTAGTCAGGTTGTAGATGGTGTAGTCAGGCTGTAGATGGTGGTGTAGATGAGGCTGGGCATTATCAGGTTATAGATGGTGGTGTAGATGAGGCTGGGTCTAGTCAGGTTATAGATGATGGTGTAGATGAGGCTGGGCCTAGTCAGGCTATAGATGGTGGTGTAGATGAGGCTGGGCCTAGTCAGGTTATGATAGTGGTGTAGATGAGGCTGGGTCTAGTCAGGCTATAGATGGTGGTGTAGATGAGGCTGGGTCTAGTCATGTTATAGATGGTGGTGTAGATGAGGCAGGGTCTAGTCATGTTATAGATGGTGGTGTAGATGAGGCTGAGCGGAGGGGCCCGGAGGGGAGAGGCTGTGAGGGGAGAGGCTGTGAGGGGAGAGGCTGGGAGGGGAGTGGCTGGGAGGGGAGTGGCTGGAAGGGGAGAGGCTGGGAGGGGAGAGGCTGGGAGGGGAGAGGCTGTGAGGGGAGAGGCTAGGAGGGGAGAGGCTGGGAGGGGAGTGGCTGTGAGGGGAGGGGCTGGGAGGGGAGAGAGCTGGGAGGGGAGGGGCTGTGAGGGGTGAGGCTGGGAGGGGAGGGGCTGGGAGGGGAGAGGCTGGGAGGGGAGAGACTGGGGTGGTCAAAGGCACTAAGAAACCTTTGCCCCGACTAGAGAGAGGGCAGGTGGTCAGGATGGGAGATGGAGACGAGGAGGAGGAAGGTGAGTCTGTCTGAGGACGATGAGGAGGCTTTCTTTTCAGACTCCTCCTCAATGGGTCCAGTGTTGACAGCCAGTCAGGCAGATGGGGTCAAAGTACAACTCCTGTCTTACTTTGCTGCTCTTTTGCTCACCAGTATCACTACTTACACACCATCATCTGCTCATCATCATCTGCTCATTTATCACTCCAGTGTTAATCTGCTAAATTGCAATTACTTTGCTACTATGGCCTATTTATTGCCTTACCTCCTCACGCCATTTGCACACACTGTATATAGACTTTCGTATTTTCTATTGTGTTCTTGACTGCGCTTGTTTATTCCATGTGGAACTCGGTGTTGTTTGTTTCTGTCGCACTGCTTTGTTTTATCTTGGCCAGGTCGCAGTTGTAAATGAGAACTTGTTCTCAACTTTCCTACCTTGTTAAATAAAGGTGAAATAAAAATAAACATAAAAAAAGTGGGAGGGGAGGTCAGTTTGGGTGAGACGGGGCATTAGACAAGGATGCCCTCTATCGGGGCAGTTATATACACTAGCCATTGAGGCTTTTTGGGGGCCTGCTACACAGGAGACTGCAGGGAGTGTGCTGGACAGGCATGGGTGTGTTGACAGGCATAGCAGTGTCGGCGTATGCAGATGACTTTTCTGTGATGGGATGGTCAGGAACTAGAGACTAGTCTGAAGGTGTACGAGGGAGCTTCATTAACTAAGGTAAAACTAGGGAAAGAGCAAAGCTCTGTTATGTGGGGCATGGGTGAATAGGGCCCCTCTGATTCCAGGGATTTTCTTTACTTGACTAGGCAAATCAGTTACTAACATATTCTTATTTACAATGATGGCCTAGGAACTGTGGGTTAACTGCCTTGTTCAGGGGCAGAATGATAGAATGATAGATAGAATGACAGAATGATAGATTTTACCTTGTCAACTCAGGGATTCGATCTAGTAACCTTTCGGTTACTGGCCCAAAGCGCTAACCACTACCGTGGGGTTGTGAAGGGCTTAAAATGTTGGGGGTGTACCTGGGCTCGTAGACGTGGGTCGAGAAGAACTGGTAGGGGCTGTCACAAGCAGTGGTGACAAGACTGGTCAGGTGGAGATGGCTCCTGTCTCAAGTGTCATATAGAGGGAGGGTGCTGATAATCAACAACCTGGTGGCATCTTCTCTGTGGCTTAAACTGGCTGTCCTCAACCGCCCTGCCGCTCTGCTCGCAGACCTACAACGCAAACTGGTGGACATTTTTCTGGTCGAGCCATCACTGGCTTAGTGCGGCAGTGTTGTACATGTCCCTCCACGAAGGAGGACAGGGCCTGGTGGAACTAGAGAGCAGGGTGTCTGCTTTCTGACTGAAGGTGGCGCAGAGACTGTACCATGCTGATGTCGGCTGGAGGGAGACACTCCGTGGGCTGTGGGTGTGGGTTGAGCCTATCTTCCACAACCCAGTAATCCCTTTGAGATCGGTTCAGTCGGCCACCCAGCAGAGGCAACTGATGGCAGCGGGTTTACTAAGGCTGGGCGACCTGAGACTGCTGAGAGAGGAGGGGTGGAAAACCCCGGAAGTCGTTGCACAACAAATAAGAATAACGGCTGCTGGAGAGATTCCTGGAGGAGGTCCAGGAGGCACTGTCTGAGCCGGTAAGGGGGGTATTTGAGAGACCAAAGGGGGAGGGGCCACCAAATCTCTACATTAAGGTAAGGAACATTAGGAGCCTAACAGGGGTGAAGGCACAATAGTGGCAGGGGGTATGTGGGGAGGAGAGTATGGTCGCTTTTAGATGGAGGGGGCTCTACAATGGAGAGGGCTCTCCCAGTACCAATGAGGTCAGGAGACCTCCAGTGGAGGGTTCTACATGGAGCCCTGGCCACAAACAGCTGGTTGGTACGGGTTGAACTGGGAGTCGGGCAGGGGTGTCCTTCTGTTTTATGAGAGAAACTGTGATTTATGTTTTCTATGTGCACCAGGTTAATGCCATTAATGTCTCTGTTGGAATGTTTGTGTGACAGGTTGGGGGTGGTTTTTACTGTTGGGATGTTTATAATGGGGTACAGGTATTCAAATAAGGTGAAGGCAAAATTAGTTTTGTTGAATTTTCTGTTTGCTCAGGCAAAGTTGTCTATTTGGCTAACAAGGAGGAACAGGTTCAAAGGTGGGGGGATAACATACCCTTTACTATTATTAAATGGGATGGTCTCTGCACGCCTTAGGGTGGAATTTGAGTTGTAGAACATTATTAAAAGTGTGGAGATGTTTCAGGAGATGTGATGTGTTGGGGGGGGGGCTGTCTGTACAGCTGGGGAGGATGGGTTGGATATACGGTTGTAGAAGTGGTGAGGTTTGGGTTATTGTGACGTGTGGGGTTGTTTTGTATCATGGTGTAGAGGAAAGGTGAGTATGGTACATGTCTGCTGTTTTGGAGTTTTGTTTTAAGTGGGGGGTGTGGCTGGGGGTGGGGGGTGAGGTTTTAATGAAATTATGTTTCATTGTCAAAAGTCTCTCTCTCTCTCTCTCTCTCTCTCTCTCTCTTTCTCTCGCTCTCTCTCTCTCTCTCTCTCTCTCTCTCTCTGTCTCTCTTTCCCTCTCTCTCTCTCTCTCTCTCTCTCTCTCTCTCTCTCTCTCTCTCTCTCTCTCTCTCTCTCTCTCTCTCTCTCTCTCTCTCTCTCTCTCTCTCTCTCTCTCTCTCTCTCTCTCTCTCTCTCTCTCTCTCTCTCTCTCTCTCTCTCTCTCTCTCTCTCTCTCTCTCTCTCTCTCTCTCTCTCTCTCTCTCTCTCAGGACTTTGAAACCCTTTGAAGAAGAAGAATGGTAAAATGTTGCACCATCCATGTGTGGAAAGCTTTTAGAGACTTAGAAATAAAGGGTTAATGATCCATGTGATGCCTTTTTGAGCAGGGACCACTATCTGATTATCATCCAGAATGGCCTCCTTTAGCTCTGCTCTGACAAGGTTGGTACATTTACCCAGAGTTCCTTCACTTGTCCACTCCTGGAAACAACCCGTCTGATAGCATTTATGCAAGAGTCAGTTTCCATTGAATGTGCCCACTTCAATATATACATACAGCTATTATTTTCAGGCATGTAAAGATGACTCCATTACTGCAGACGCTTTATTTCAAATGGGCCGAAGTTGTCTACGCCCACATTGGAGAAAAGATTCATTTGGAATTAGTCTTTCCTGGGGCAGGTCTGCCATGTGCTGCTCACCTCTGCTGCCCCTCAGCTTTCTGCAGATAACTCATTTGGAGATGACCTTTCTGATAGCTGCACCAGGATTCCTGTATCTCTGTCTGAGGGTGTGTGATTTCCTTCACTATGTCCAACATCCTCATGAACATGTCTGATGAGCTGTGTTGCAGGATAGCTGGGTGTTTAGTTCTGGCATAGCTGACCTACTAAATCTGCCACCTACCCTCATCAAAACATCTTGGAACACTGGAGACAGTTTGTGAAGATGGCTTTTCCTTTTTTTTTTACCAGCGAGCCTTTCTTCCTGAGCTACCATTTCATCCGAAAACATTATTTTCTGACAAAAACGAACAATTTGCACTTCTGCATCCATCAGCTCGTCCTCAGCTCGTGTTCTTTTGTAGCCATTCAACTGTTTCTCCATCTGAGTCTTGTTTTCCTTTTGTCCAGACCTTTAGGATCCGTCTCTCTTCTGAGGTGATGCCTCTCCGAGTAGTTTGCTGACAGCATCGACATTCTGTTCCACAGATACGGCGTTCACCACCACGTCTCTCTTCATCTCAGGATCACAAACAACTAGAGTTTGATCTGGCATGTGTGGCCATTCTGACTCTGGCTGCGTTAGGGAATCTGGTCCTGAAATCCATGTCTAATTTTTCAGACTTTTGCTGAGACACCTCTGGAGGCATAGTCAGCAGTGTTCATCAAAGTCATCACATATCTCCACTGAGAAACATCTGAAGCTTCCCTAATGGCAGTAACTCTTTTAGTAACAAAGTTGTGAAATCTTGCAGGTTCATTTCTGATATTTTAACACAGCAGTCAAAAAATAATGATGGTTTGAGTGGTTGCTCCAACTCTGATCTCATCATCTTGTCCACACGTAATTGTAGCAGCTGGTTTTAATGACGTGATCTTGGCCTTACCCATGATGAAAGCCCAGTGAACTTGACTCTCTCTGTTTTTCAACAGCAGGTAAGTGACGGTACCATAACCATTCTCACTGGCAGCAGTAAAGTGATGGATATACCATAGAAAAAATGCCCCTTCTGGTAAGTAGTCTGTCCTGAATAGATATTCTAAACTTTAGTAAGTCCGATCCCATGCACCATTGCACTCTAAGGGCTCTTTCTACTGGTAGCGTGTCCTGATCCAAGTCAATATCCTTCATCTCCTTTTTCTCTCTCTTCAAAAATGCAATAACAAATGGACTGCTGCTGATCTATTTGTTCAGTCTGTGTCCAGGATGTCTGTCATGAACTTGATGTAGTCATCACAGAACTGAGGATTATTGCCGAGTTTCCTTTTCAGGTTGGGGGCACGTTGTACTGCCACACAGCGGTTGTTAGGACATTCAACATTATAATTCCTCAGTGGTAGGTGTACAGTACCAGTCATAAGTTTGGACAAACTTCCTTCAAGGGGTTTTCTTTATTTTTACTATTTTTATACATTGTGAAATAATAGTGAAGATTTCAAAACTATAAAATTGACACAAAAATATATTATATATTTAGAGTCTTCAAAGAAGCCACCCTTTGCCATGATCACAGCTTTGCAAACTCTTGGCGTTCTCTCAACCAGCTTCACCTGGAATGCTTTTCAAACAGTTTAAAATGAGTTCCCACATATGCTGAGCATATGCTGTTGGCTGCTTTTCCTCCACTCACCTCATCCCAAACCATCTCAAATGGGTTAAGTTAGGGTGATTGTGGAGGCCAGGTAATCTGATGCAGATCCAAGTATGCCTTGAATTATAAATAAATCAAAGACAATGTCACAAGCAAACCACCATCACACCTCCTCCTCCACGTTTCACGGTGGGAACCACACATGCGGAGATCATCCGTTCACCTACACATAGACACGGCGGTAGGAACCAAAAATCTCAAATTTGGACTCATGAGACCAAAGGATAGATTTATGCCGGTCTAATGTTCATTGCTTGTGTTTATTGGCCCAAGCAAGTCTGTTCTTCTCATTGGTGTCCTTTCGTAGTGGTTTTTGCAGCAATTCAACCAGTCTCCTCTGAACAGTTGATGTTGAGATGTGTCTGTTACTTGAACTCTGTGAAGCATTTACTTGGCCTGCAACCTGAGGATGGTAACTCTAATGAACTTATCCTCTGCAGCAGATGTATCTCTGAGTCTTCATTTCCTGTGGTGGTCCTCATGAGAGCCAGCTTCATCATAGCGCTTGATGGTTTTTGCTGGTGCAAATTATCCAGTTGACTGACGTTCATGTCTTAAAGTAATGATGGACTGTCATTTCTCTTTGCTTATTTGAGCTGTTCTTGCCATAAAATGGACTCGATCGTATACTATCTTTGGTATACCCCACTACCTTGTCACAACACAATTGATTGGCTCAAAACTCATTAAGAAGGAAATACACTGCTCAAAAAAATTGAGGGAACACTTAAACAACACACTGTAACTCCAAGTCAATCACACTTCTGTGAAATCAAACTGTCCACTTAGGAAGCAACACTGATTGACAATAAATTTCACATGCTGTTGTGCAAATGGAATAGACAACAGGTGGAAATTACAGGCAATTAGCAAGACACCCCCAATAAAGGAGTGGTTCTGCAGGTGGTGACCACAGACCACTTCTCAGTTCCCATGCTTCCTGGTTGATGTTTTGGTCACTTTTGAATGCTGGCGGTGCTTTCACTCTAGTGGTAGCATGAGACGGAGTCTACAACCCACACAAGTGGCTCAGGTAGTGCAGCTCATCCAGGATGGGACATCAATGCAAGCTGTGGCAAGAAGGTTTGCTGTGTCTGTCAGCGTAGTGTCCAGAGCATGGAGGCGCTACCAGGAGACAGGTCAGTACATCAGGAGACGTGGAGGAGGCCGTAGGAGGGCAACAACCCAGCAGCAGGACCACTACCTCCGCCTTTGTGCAAGGAGGAGCAGGAGGAGCACTGCCAGAGCCCTGCAAAAGGACCTCCAGCAGGCCACAAATGTGCATGTGTCTGCTCAAACGGTCAGAAACAGACTCCATGAGGGTGGTATGTGGCCACCCCACATAGCCTGGTTCCTCTCTAGGTTTCTTCCTAGGTTTTGGCCTTTCTAGGGAGTTTTTCCTAGCCACCGTGCTTCTACACCTGCATTGCTTGCTGTTTGGGGTTTTAGGCTGGGTTTCTGTACAGCACTTTGAGATATCAGCTGATGTACGAAGGGCCATTTGATTTGATTTGATTTGATTTGATGAGGGCCCGACGTCCAAAGGTGGGGGTTGTGCTTACAGCCCAACACCGTGCAGGACGTTTGGCATTTGCCAGAGAACACCAAGATTGGCAAATTCGCCACTGGCGCCCTGTGCTCTTCACAGATGAAAGCAGGTTCACACTGAGCACATGTAACAGACGTGACAGAGTCTGGAGATGCCGTGGAGAACGTTCTGCTGCCTGCAACATCCTCCAGCATGACCGGTTTGGCGGTGGGTCAGTCACCGCGTTGGGTGACATTTCTTTGGGGGGCCGCACAGCCCTCCATGTGCTCGCCAGAGGTAGCCTGACTGCCATTAGGTACCGAGATGAGATCCTCAGATCCCTTGTGAGACCATATGCTGGTGCGGTTGGCCCTGGGTTCTTCCTAATGCAAGACAATACTAGACCTCATGTGGCTGGAGTGTGTCAGCAGTTCCTGCAAGAGGAAGGCATTGATGCTATGGACTCGCCCGCCCGTTCCCCAGACCTGAATCCAATTGAGCACATCTGGGACATCATGTCTCGCTCCATCCACCAACTCTAGTGGTAGCATGAGACAGAGTCTACAACCCACACAAGTGGCTCAGGTAGTGCAGATCATCTAGTCTGTTGCACCACAGACTGTCCAGGAGTTGGCGGATGCTTTAGTCCATGTCTGGGAGGAGATCCCTCAGGAGACCATCCGCCACCTCATCAGGAGCATGCCCAGGAGTTGTAGGGAGGTCATACAGGCACGTGGAGGCCACACACACTACTGAGCCTCGTTTTGAGTTGTTTTAAGGACATTACATCAAAGTTGGATCAGCCTGTAGTGTGGTTTTCCACTTTAGTTTTGAGTGTGACTCCAAATCCAGACCTCCATGGGTTGATAAATTTGATTTCCATTGACTGTTTTTGTGTGATATTGTTGTCAGCACATTCAACTATGTAAATAAAAAAGTATTTAATAAGAATATTTCATTCATTCAGATCTAGGATGTGTAATTTTAGTGTTCCCTTTATTTTTTTGAGCAGTGTACATTTTACAAATTAACTCTTAACAAGGCACACCAGTTAATTGAAATGCATTCCAGGTGACTGCCTCATGAAGCTGGTTGAGAGTATGCCAAGAGTGTGCAAAGCTGTCATCACGGCAAAGGTTGGCTACTTTGAAGAATCTAAAATCAAAAATAAATTGTGATTTGTTTAAATAATGTTGACTCACTACATGATTCCAAATGTGTCATTTCATAGTTTTTGATGTCTTCACTATTATTCTATAATGTACAATGCACCTGTACTCATGTGAGTCACGCTTAAACACTGGTACGCTAAGAACCTGTAGTCTAGTTGGTCTCCCTCAAACACTGGTACAATAAGAACCTGTAGTCTAGTTGGTCTCCCTTAAACAAGGGTACACTAAGAGGTGGTAATGCTGCTTTACCAGCATTTCAGTGATATCACGCTGGTGTAGCAGAATGTTGACTATACTGCCCATGCTGCCTGATCTGGGTCCAAATTGAGCCTGATAGAAGATGTGGTGGATTATCCTGAGTGCCTGCTATGTGTTGAGACATTTGAGATACTGTCCCTTGAATGGATCTCCTCATTCTTTTTGTTATCCTCTGAGCTTTGGTGTGGTTCTTCCATACAGTATGTGTGTCCACTGTGGTTGCTTGTTGCTGCGTTGTGGCCGTACCATTCAAACTGATCCAGTATTGCTGTGTTTGGGCCGTACCATTCAAACTGATCCAGTGTTGCTGCGTTGTGGCCGTACCATTCAAACTGATCAAATATTGCTGTGTATGGGCCGTACCATTCAAACTGATCCATTATTGCTGTGTTTGGGCCGTACCTTTCAAACTGATCCAGTATTGCTGCGTTTGGGCCGTACCATTCAAACTGATCCAGTGTTGCTGCGTTGTGGCCGTACCATTCAAACTGATCCAGTACTGCTGTGTTTGGGCCATACCATTCAAACTGATCCAGTATTGCTGTGTATGGGCAAGTACAATTCAAACTGATCCATTATTGCTGTGTTTGGGCCGTACCATTCAAACTAATCCAGTATTGCTGCGTTGTGGCCGTACCATTCAAACTGATCCAGTATTGCTGTGTTTGGGCCGTACCATTCAAACTGATCCATTATTGCTGTGTTTGGGCCGTACCATTCAAACTGATCCATTACTGCTGTGTTTGGGCCGTACCATTCAAACTGATCCATTATTGCTGCGTTGTGGCCGTACCATTCAAACTGATCCATTATTGCTGTGTTTGGGCCGTACCTGTCATGTTGTCTTGTCTCTGTCCTTTCCCTTCACCCTGTCTCCCTCTGCTGGTCGTTGTTATGTTACCTTTTCTCCCCCTCTTTTCCCCAGCTGTGCCTTGTCTCCTCCTAATTACCCATTCACCCCGTTCCCCACCTGTTCCCTTTTTCCCTCTGATTAGGTCCCTATATCTGTCTCTGTTTCTGCTCCTGTCCTTGTCGGATTCTTGTTTGTTTGTTTATGTGTCTCATGCCTGAACCAGACTATCATCGTGTGTGCTGCAACCTTGTCCTGTCCTGTCGGAATCTACCTGTCCATCTGAGCCCACGTATGTTCGTCATTAAAGTACTCTGTTTGTTAATTCGCTTTTGGGTCCTCATTCACGCACCATAACAGAAGAATCCGACCAAGAATGGACCCAGCGACTTCGGATCCTCTCCACTCAGCCGTCGAGATCCAGGGAGCGATGCTAGGCAGACACAAGCAGGAATTGTCTGCTGCTCGACATGCCGTTGAGACCCTGGCCACCCAAGTCTCCAACCTCACAGAACAGGTTCACCATCTCCGCCTCGATCCACCGGCCACTTCCAGGGCTTTCGAATCTCCGGAGCCCAGAATCAATAACCCGCCGTGTTACTCTGGGGAGCCCACTGAATGCCGCTCGTTCCTCACCCAGTGTGATATTGTGTTTTCTCTCCAGCCCAACACTTACTCCAGGAGCACTGCTCGTGTCGCCTACGTCATATCTCTCCTTATTGGACGGGCTCGTGAGTGGGGCACGGCAATCTGGGAGGCAAGGGCTGAGTGTATTAACCAGTATCAAGACTTTAAGGAGGAGATGATACGGGTTTTTGATCGATCTGTTTTTGGGGAGGAGGCTTCCAGGGCCCTGTCTTCCCTATGTCAAGGCAATCGATCCATAACAGACTACTCTATTGAGTTTCGCACTCTTGCTGTCTCCAGTGGCTGGAACGAGCCGGCCTTGCTCGCTCGTCTTCTGGAGGGTTTCCGCGCAGAGGTAAAGGATGAGATTCTCTCCCGGGAGGTTCCTTCCAGCGTGGATTCCTTGATTGAACTCGCTATTCGCATTGAGCGACGGGTTGATCTTCGTCACCGAGCTCGTGGAAAGGAGCTCGCGCTCTCCGTCGCCTCCCTCTCCGCATCACTACCATCTTCCTCTGCCGGCTCGGGTGCTGAGCCCATGCAGCTGGGAGGTATCCGCATCTCGACTAAGGAGAGGGAACGGAGAATCACCAACCGCCTCTGTCTCTATTGCGGTTCCGCTGGTCATTTTGCCACTTCATGTCCAGTAAAAGGCCAGAGCTCGTCAGTAAGCGGAGGGCTACTGGTGAGCGCTACTACTCCTGTCTCTCCAAGATCCTGCACTACCTTGTCGGTCCATCTACGCTGGACCGGTTCGTCAGCTTCCTGCAGTGCCTTAATAGACTCTGGGGCGGAGGGCTGTTTTATGGACGAGACCTGGGCTCGGGAACATGACATTCCTCTCAGACAGTTAAAGGAGCCCACGGCCTTGTTCGCCCTGGATGGTAGTCCTCTCCCCAGGATTCAGCGTGAGACGCTACCTTTAACCCTCACTGTTTCTGGTAATCATAGTGAAACCATTTCTTTTTTAATTTTTCGTTCACCTTTTACACCTGTTGTTTTGGGCCATCCCTGGCTAGTTTGTCATAATCCTTCCATTAATTGGTCTAGTAATTCTATCCTCTCCTGGAACGTCTCTTGTCATGTGAAATGTTTAATGTCTGCTATCCCTCCTGTTTCCTCTGTCTCTTCTTCACAGGAGGAGCCTGGTGATTTGACAGGGGTGCCGGAGGAATATCACGATCTGCGCACGGTGTTCAGTCGGTCCAGGGCCACCTCTCTTCCTCCACACCGGTCGTATGATTGTAGTATTGATCTCCTTCCGGGAACCACCCCCCCCCGGGGTAGACTATACTCTCTGTCGGCTCCCGAACGTAAGGCTCTCGAAGATTATTTGTCTGTAGCTCTTGACGCCGGTACCATAGTCCCCTCCTCCTCTCCCGCCGGAGCGGGGTTTTTTTTTGTCAAGAAGAAGGACGGGTCTCTGCGCCCCTGCATAGATTATCGAGGGCTGAATGACATAACAGTGAAGAATCGTTATCCGCTTCCTCTTATGTCTTCAGCCTTCGAGATCCTGCAGGGAGCCAGGTTTTTCACTAAGTTGGACCTTCGTAACGCTTACCATCTCGTGCGCATCAGGGAGGGGGACGAGTGGAAGACGGCGTTTAACACTCCGTTAGGGCACTTTGAATACCGGGTTCTTCCTTTCGGCCTCGCTAACGCTCCAGCTGTCTTTCAGGCATTAGTCAATGATGTCCTGAGAGACATGCTGAACATCTTTGTTTTCGTTTACCTTGACGATATCCTGATTTTTTCACCGTCACTCCAGATTCATGTTCAGCACGTTCGACGTGTCCTCCAGCGCCTTTTAGAGAATTGTCTTTTCGTGAAGGCTGAGAAGTGCACTTTTCATGCCTCCTCCGTCACATTTCTCGGTTCTGTTATTTCCGCTGAAGGCATTAAGATGGATCCCGCTAAGGTCCAAGCTGTCATTGATTGGCCCGTCCCTAAGTCACGCGTCGAGCTGCAGCGCTTTCTCGGCTTCGCGAACTTCTATCGTCGTTTCATCCGTAATTTCGGTCAGGTGGCAGCTCCTCTCACAGCCCTTACTTCTGTCAAGACGTGCTTTAAGTGGTCCGTTTCCGCCCAGGGAGCTTTTGATCTCCTCAAGAATCGTTTTACATCCGCTCCTATCCTTGTTACACCTGACGTCTCTAGACAGTTCGTTGTCGAGGTTGACGCGTCAGAGGTGGGAGTGGGAGCCATCCTTTCTCAGCGCTCCCTCTCTGACGACAAGGTCCACCCATGCGCGTATTTTTCTCATCGCCTGTCGCCGTCGGAACGTAACTATGATGTGGGTAACCGCGAACTGCTCGCCATCCGGTTAGCCCTAGGCGAATGGCGACAGTGGTTGGAGGGGGCGACCGTTCCTTTTGTCGTTTGGACTGACCATAGGAACCTTGAGTACATCCGTTCTGCCAAACGACTTAATGCGCGTCAGGCGCGTTGGGCGCTGTTTTTCGCTCGTTTCGAGTTCGTGATTTCTTATCGTCCGGGCTCTAAGAACACCAAGCCTGATGCTTTGTCTCGTCTCTTCAGTTCTTCAGTAGCCTCCACTGACCCCGAGGGGATTCTCCCTGAGGGGCGTGTTGTCGGGTTGACTGTCTGGGGAATTGAGAGGCAGGTAAAGCAAGCACTCACTCAAACTCCGTCGCCGCGCGCTTGTCCTAGGAACCTTCTTTTCGTTCCCGTTCCTACTCGTCTGGCCGTTCTTCAGTGGGCTCACTCTGCCAAGTTAGCCGGTCACCCTGGCGTTCGGGGTACGCTTGCTTCCATTCGCCAGCGTTTCTGGTGGCCCACCCGGGAGCATGACACGCGTCGTTTCGTGGCTGCTTGTTCGGTCTGCGCGCAGACTAAGTCCGGTAACTCTCCTCCTGCCGGCCGTCTCAGGCCGCTTCCTATTCCCTCTCGACCGTGGTCTCACATCGCCTTAGATTTTGTCACCGGACTGCCTTCGTCAGCGGGGAAGACTGTTATTCTTACGGTTGTCGATAGGTTCTCTAAGGCGGCTCATTTCATTCCCCTTGCTAAGCTTCCTTCTGCTAAAGAGACGGCACAAATCATCATCGAGAATGTTTTCAGAATTCATGGCCTTCCGTCAGACGTCGTTTCGGACAGAGGTCCGCAATTCACGTCTCAATTTTGGAGGGAGTTTTGCCGTTTGATTGGGGCTTCCGTCAGTCTCTCTTCCGGCTTTCACCCCCAGTCTAACGGTCAAGCAGAACGGGCCAATCAGACTATTGGTCGCATCTTACGCAGTCTTTCTTTTCGCAACCCTGCGTCTTGGTCAGAACAGCTCCCCTGGGCAGAATACGCCCACAACTCGCTTCCTTCGTCTGCGACCGGGCTATCTCCTTTTCAGAGTAGCCTCGGGTACCAGCCTCCGTTGTTCTCATCTCAGTTCGCCGAGTCCAGCGTCCCCTCCGCTCAGGCTTTTGTCCAACGTTGCGAGCGCACCTGGAAGAGGGTCAGGTCTGCACTTTGCCGTTATAGGGCGCAGACTGTGAGAGCTGCTAATAAGCGTAGAGTGAAGAGCCCTAGATATTGTCGCGGTCAGAGAGTTTGGCTCTCCACTCAGAACCTTCCCCTTAAGACGGCTTCTCGCAAGTTGACCCCGCGGTTCATTGGTCCATTCCGTATCTCTCAAATCATTAACCCTGTCGCAGTGCGACTTCTTCTGCCGCGATATCTTCGTCGCGTCCACCCGGTCTTCCATGTCTCCTGTGTCAAGCCCGTTCTTCGCGCCCCCGCTCGTCTTCCCCCCCCCCCCCCCATCCTTGTCGAGGGCGCACCCATCTACAGGGTCCGTAGGATTTTGGACATGCGTCCTCGGGGCCGTGGTCATCAGTACCTAGTAGATTGGGAGGGGTACGGTCCTGAGGAGAGGAGTTGGGTTCCCTCTCGGGACGTGCTGGACCGTGCGCTGATCGATGATTTCCTCCGTTGCCGCCAGGCTTCCTCCTCGAGTGCGCCAGGAGGCGCTCGGTGAGTGGGGGGGTACTGTCATGTTGTCTTGTCTCTGTCCTTTCCCTTCACCCTGTCTCCCTCTGCTGGTCGTTGTTATGTTACCTTTTCTCCCCCTCTTTTCCCCAGCTGTGCCTTGTCTCCTCCTAATTACCCATTCACCCCGTTCCCCACCTGTTCCCTTTTTCCCTCTGATTAGGTCCCTATATCTGTCTCTGTTTCTGCTCCTGTCCTTGTCGGATTCTTGTTTGTTTGTTTATGTGTCTCATGCCTGAACCAGACTATCATCGTGTGTGCTGCAACCTTGTCCTGTCCTGTCGGAATCTACCTGTCCATCTGAGCCCACGTATGTTCGTCATTAAAGTACTCTGTTTGTTAATTCGCTTTTGGGTCCTCATTCACGCACCATAACAGTACCATTCAAACTGATCCATTACTGCTGTGTTTGGGCCGTACCATTCAAACTGATCCACTATTGCTGCGTTTGGGCCGTACCATTCAAACTGATCCAGTATTGCTGCGTTTGGGCCGTACCATTCAAACTGATCCATTACTGCTGTGTTTGGGCCGTACCATTCAAACTGATCCATTACTGCTGTGTTTGGGCCGTACCATTCAAACTGATCCATTACTGCTGTGTATGGGCCGTACCATTCAAACTGATCCATTACTGCTGTGTTTCGGCCGTACCATTCAAACTGATCCACTACTGCTGTGTTTGGGCCGTACCATTCAAACGGATCCACTACTGCTGTGTTTGGGCCGTACCATTCAAACTGATCCATTACTGCTGTGTTTGGGCCGTACCATTCAAACGGATCCATTACTGCTGTGTTTGGGCCGCTTAGTGTCGTTGTCCTACATCATAACTCTGGGTCCTGTCCCCTAACTGGGGGGGGGGGGGGGGGGCAGTACTACGATGTGCTTAGTGTCGTTGTCCTACATCATAACTCTGGGTCCTGTCCCCTATCTGGGGGGGGGGGGGGGTCAGTAATACGATGTGCTTAGTGTCGTTGTCCTACATCATAACTCTGGGTCCTGTCCCCTATCTGGGGGGGGGGGGGGGTCAGTAATACGATGTGCTTAGTGTCGTTGTCCTACATCATAACTCTGGGTCCTGTCCCCTATCTGGGGGGGGGGGGGGTCAGTAATACGATGTGCTTAGTGTCGTTGTCCTACATCATAACTCTGGGTCCTGTCCCCTAACTGGGGGGGGGGGGGGCAGTACTACGATGGGCTTAGTGTCGTTGTCCTACATCATAACTCTGGGTGTTTGCTGCGCTTGGGCCGTACCATTCAAACTGATCCATTACTGCTGCATTTGGGCCGTACCATTCAAACTGATCCAGTATTGCTGTGTTTGGGCCGTACCATTCAAACTGATCCAGTATTGCTGTGTGTGGGCCGTACCATTCAAACTTATCCAGTATTGCTACGTTTGGGCCGTACCATTCAAACTGATCCATTACTGCTGTGTATGGGCCGTACCATTCAAACTGATCCATCACTGCTGTGTTTGGGCCGTACCATTCAAACTGATCCATTACTGCTGTGTTTGGGCCGTACCATTCAAACTGATCCATTACTGCTGTGTTTGGGCCGCTTAGTGTCGTTGTCCTACATCATAACTCTGGGTCCTGTCCCCTAACTGGGGGGGGGGGGGCAGTACTACGATGTGCTTAGTGTCGTTGTCCTACATCATAACTCTGGGTCCTGTCCCCTAACTGGGGGGGGGGGGCAGTACTACGATGGGCTTAGTGTCGTTGTCCTACATCATAACTCTGGGTGTTTGGGCCGTACCATTCAAACTGATCCATTACTGCTGTGTGTGGGCCGTACCATTCAAACTGATCCAGTATTGCTGTGCTTGGGCCGTACCATTCGAACTGATCCATTACTGCTGCATTTGGGCCGTACCATTCAAACTGATCCAGTATTGCTGTGTTTGGGCCGTACCATTCAAACTTATCCAGTATTGCTACGTTTGGGCCGTACCATTCAAACTGATCCATTACTGCTGTGTTTGGGCCGTACCATTCAAACTGATCCATTACTGCTGCGTTTGGGCCGTACCATTCAAACGGATCCACTACTGCTGTGTTTGGGCCGTACCATTCAAACTGATCCATTACTGCTGTGTTTGGGCCGTACCATTCAAACTGATCCATTACTGCTGTGTTTGGGCCGTACCATTCAAACTGATCCATTACTGCTGTGTTTGGGCCGCTTAGTGTCGTTGTCCTACATCATAACTCTTGGTCCTGTCCCCTATCTGGGGGGGGGGGGGCAGTACTACGATGGGCTTAGTGTCGTTGTCCTACATCATAACTCTGGGTCCTGTTCCCTAACTGGTGGGGGGGAGGCAGTAATACGATGTGCTTAGTGTCGTTGTCCTACATCATATCTCTGGGTCCTGTCCCCTAACTGGGGGGGGGGGGGCAGTAATACGATGTGCTTAGTGTCGTTGTCCTACATCATAACTCTGGGTCCTGTCCCCTAACTGGTGGGGGGGGGGGGGGGTCAGTAATACGGTGGGCTTAGTGTCGTTGTCCTACATCATAACTCTGGGTCCTGTTCCCTAACTGGGGGGAGGGGTCAATAATACGATGTGCTTAGTGTCGTTGTCCTACATCATAACTCTGGGTCCTGTCCCCTAACTGGGGGGGGGGGCAGTAATACGATGTGCTTAGTGTCGTTGTCCTACATCATAACTCTGGGTCCTGTCCCCTAACTGGGGGGGGGGGCGGTAATACGATGTGCTTAGTGTCGTTGTCCTACATCATAACTCTGGGTACTGTCCCCTAACTGGGGAGGAATCAGTAATACGATGTGCTTAGTGTCGTTGTCCTACATCATGACTCTTGGTCCTGTCCCCTAACTGGGAGGGGGGGGGGGGGGGCAGTAATACGATGTGCTTAGTGTCGTTGTCCTACATCATAACTCTGGGTCCTGTCCCCTAACTGGGGGGGGGGGGGGGCAGTAATACGATGTGCTTAGTGTCGTTGTCCTACATCATAACTCTGGGTCCTGTCCCCTAACTGGGGGGGGGCAGTAATACGATGTGCTTAGTGTCGTTGTCCTACATCATAACTCTGGGTCCTGTCCCCTAACTGGAGGGGGGCAGTAATACGATGTGCTTAATGTCGTTGTCCTACATCATAACTCCTAACTGGGACACACATAAAAACACTAAACATTTGGCTTGACAATTATATCATCAAATTCGTGAAAACATATACTACAAATATACATTGTATTCACTATGATGTATATTCATGTTTGTGGATGTCTTCTGCCAGTGGCCTTTTCTGACTCTTTTTTTGTTGTTGTTTTTGTTTTGCCCTTTTTTGAAAATCATTCAAAAAAGTAAAAACTAAAGTTGAAAAAACGTCAAGGCTTCAGATAGAAATAGCCTATGTAGAACAAACATGCCTCTCTGACAGCTCTATTCATGGAATTTCTAGGTGCTACTAAACGCGGCCAAGGTCTTCGGTCAGGTCACGGGTTACAATTATACTGAACCAAGATATGAACAATTCACATCAGGAAATCAGGCAATTAAATGAATTAATTAATTAGGATCCTAATCTAGGTATTTCGCATCACTGGGAATACAAATATACATTTGTTGGTAACAGATACAGTGCCTTGCGAAAGTATTCGGCCCCCTTGAACTTTGCGACCTTTTGC
Organism: Oncorhynchus mykiss; assembly: GCF_057628025.1. Taxonomy (NCBI): domain Eukaryota; kingdom Metazoa; phylum Chordata; class Actinopteri; order Salmoniformes; family Salmonidae; genus Oncorhynchus; species Oncorhynchus mykiss. The sequence goes on from NC_143029.1 coordinate 2,476,512, forward strand.
CACATTTCAGGCTTCAAACATAAAGATATAAAACTGTATTTTTTTTGTGAAGAATCAACAACAAGTGGGACACAATCATGAAGTGGAACGACATTTATTGGATATTTCAAACTTTTTTAACAAATCAAAAACTGAAAAATTGGGTGTGCAAAATTATTCAGCCCCCTTAAGTTAATACTTTGTAGCGCAAATCGTCCTCACAATCAATGTAGGGTAGCCTAGTGGTAAGAGCGTTGGGCTAATAACCGAAAGGTTGCAAGTTCAAACCCCCAAGCTTACAAGGTACAAATCTGTCATTCTGCCCCTGAACAGGCAGTTAACCCACTGTTCCTAGGCTGTCATTGAAAATAAGAATTTGTTCTTAACTGACTTGCCTAGTTAAATAAAGGTGAAAAAAATAAAATGTTCCCTCTAATTTTGTGGGGCACTGAGTACATTTTTCATCTTGTTAGGCTGACTGGCATTTTCAAAGACAACTTGCTATGTCTCCTACCCGTTTTGTTCTCTGGTAGGAAGCAGTAACTAACCATGACTGACCTATAGCTGGGCTAATAACTCGCTAACTAGGAAAGAATGTCAACAAATGTGAACACACACACCAGGCCTTGTCAATAACGTGACGTGTGTGTGTGGTGTGTGTGTGGTGATCAGGAAAAGGCCACCTACCTCACGATGGTACTGATGTTCCCTCTGGGGTTGTTCCGTGAAAATGACTTGCAGATCAATGGCAACAACACTGTTACATTTCGACTCTGAATGAGAAGACCTGTCACAAAATATGAGGTGTTTTCATGAAGGTAGAATGGAATAAAATTATTTTATTTTAAAAAGTGAACAAACGATAAAATGTTATTCGATTTTCTACATTTGGATGGTTTCCGCACAATTCTTTTTTTTAGTTTAGTTTAGTTTATTAATTCGACCATTTAACAAAAACAAGCACACATAAAACTTAAAAGCCATACATGCACATGAATAAAATCATTGAGGATAACACACAATACAGTCTGGGGACTTATTTCCATTGTGGTCCTCTTGAGACAAGATGGCTGGACAAGATCCAACACAGTTGAACACAGTATGGCAGTGAAACAATAAAACATAAACAGAGAAGAAGAACATCTATCTCATCGAAAACAGAGAAGAAGAACATCTATCTCATCAAAAACAGAGAAGAAGAACATCTATCTCATCAAAAACAGAGAAGAACATCTATCTCATCAAAAACAGAGAAGAAGAACATCTATCTCATCAAAAACAGAGAAGAAGAACATCTATCTCATCAAAAACAGAGAAGAAGAACATCTATGTCATCAAAAACAGAGAAGAAGAACATCTATCTCATCCTTCCAGTTACATCATAGGGGTTATTCATATGGGCACAGAGGACATCAGAATATTTTGACTTTATTTTTGAAAGCTGTCCAGAGAGGATGTTGTTTTGAAATGCAGAGGCAACCTGATGCACTTGTATCTTAAACAATTGAATTGGGGAACGATGTGTATCGGTGGATCCATAATTATCATGATTATTTCCATTCAGGGAATCCGGAAACGACTATTTGTCTATTAGCTTCTTTATATGTTCAAGCCTGTCGCAAAAAATTAAACACTGCCCCTTTAAGACTCTCCTGGATGATGGTTGACCACCCTCCATAGGAAAATATTATAATAAATAATATATATATATATATATATATATATACAAATATATATATATATACATATATATATTAAACACTGCCCCTTTAAGACTCTCCTGGAGGATGGTTGACCACCCTCCATAGGAAAATATTATAATAAATAATATACATATATATATATTTATTTAACTAGGCAAGTCAGTTAAGAACACAATTCTTATTTTCAATGACGGCCTAGGAACAGTGGGTTAACTGCCTTGTTCAGGGGCAGAAAGACAGATTTGTACCTTGTCAGCTCGGAGATTCGATAACATATAATATTGAAAACATACAATTACAACCAAATACTTTTTATGTCTTTTCTAAAGTACACACACACACATCTGATCGATACAGTCGAAATAATTCACTCTAAAAGAATGAACCAATCAATGCCTTCCACCTCTATACGGACAGCCGGCCTGACCAATCGATGGGTGACAACTGTGGATGGATAATGTGCTCAGCCAATCAATGGCAGTATACCTCTGGGTCATATGGTGATTATTACTGTTCTCCCGCCCTTCACAGGAGACGGGATCTTTGGCTCAATGCTTTACACACAACATAGGCACAAGCAAGCGCACACACATTTCTATAATGTCTCTCTCTGATCCATGCTAGGGGAGTTTAACTCAATACCCTTTGTTTAAAGGGAGGCCTACACACACACACACACACACACACACACACACACACACACACACACACACACACACACACACACACACACACACACACACACACACACACACACACACACACACACATCACCTTGAGCCAGACTGAGCAATTATACCAAACAGAGGACCCTATTGATCTACAGCCTCTCCCTTTCCCTCCCTCTTTCCTTCCATCCTTCTGTCTTCCTCCATCCTTCTGTTTTCCTCCATCCTCCTGTCTTCCTCCATCCTTCTGTCTTCCTCCATCCTCCATCCTTCTGTCTTCCTCCATCCTTCTGTCTTCCTCCATCCTCCTGTCTTCCTTCATCCTCCTGTCTTCCTCGATCCTCCTGTCTTCCTCCATCCTCCTGTCTTCCTCCATCCTCCTGTCTTCCTCCAACCTCCTGACATCCTCCATCCTCCTTCAGATGTTAAAGTCTCACTCTGTCTATCTGCCTCTCTCTCTCTCAATCTCTCTCCGTGCTCTCTGTCTTAATCTCTGTCTGTCTGCCTCTCTCTCCATGCTCTCTGTCTCAATCTCTCTGTCTATCTGCCTCTCTCTCTCTCCATGCTCTCTGTCTCAATCTCTCTGTCTATCTGCCTTTCTCTCTCTCCATGCTCTGTCTCAATCTCTCGCTCTCTCTCTCCATGATCTCTGTCTCAATCTCTCTGTCTATCTGCCGCTCTCTCTCTCTCTCTCCATGCTCTGTCTCAATCTCTCTGTATATCTGCCTCTCCCTCTCTCTCGCGCACTCTCTCTCTCCATGCTCTCTGTCTCCATGCTCTCTGTCTATCTGCCTCTCTCTCTCTCTCTCTCTCTCTCTCCATGCTCTGTCTCAATCTCTCTGTCTATCTGTCCTTCTCTCTCTCCCTTCCTATGCCCTCTCTCTCTCTTCCCTCTCTCTCTCTCTCTCTTTCTTCCCTCTCTCTCCCTCTCCCTTCCTCGCTCTCTCTCTCTCTCTCTCTCTCTCTCTCTCCCTTCCTCCATCTCTCTCCCTCTCCCTTCCCCCCTCTCTCTCCCTCTCACTTCCTTCCTCCCTCTCCCTTCCTCCCTCCCTCTCTCTCTCTTTCTTCCCTCTCTCTCCCTCTCGCTTCCTCTCTCTCTCCCTCTCCCTTCCTCTCTCTCTCTCTCTCTCTTAATTAGTTAGTTGTAACTTTCTCATTATTTTTCTAATTACATTCTTCTCCCCTTTTTTCCTCAACCTCTTTCAGAAACATTGACATTTCTACTGATGCATTTTCCTTTTAATCAATCCCCATTCTCTCTTTCACCTCCACCCCTTCCTACCTTCTCTGTCCCTTTCACATTTCCTGCCTTCCTCAAACCGTCTCTCTCTCTCCCTCTGCGGTCTGACGTGATTGGTTGAGCCAGCTCCTGTGATGTGTTCACTGCTAATCAAAAACTATTACAATGCTCTTCAGAGCAGGAATATATAAACATGGGAGTGGAGGAGTAGAAACAAAATAATATGTTAAACTAACAACAAATGGGAGGAAGTAAGGAGGGAGTACTTGAGAAAATGACAGCAAGGATTGATAAAGTGTGTTGAAAGGGGGTGGGGTATGAGGGTCCCAAGGGTAGTATTGAGTGAGAGAGGAAGAGGGAGGATGAAAGAGAGATGCTGGACAATTAAAAAAGAAAGAGGGAGAGATTATTCCTCGACTGACGAACAAAGTAAGGTGATTTCACCAGGAATAACCGTCAAAGTAGTGCACTATATAGGGAATAGGGTAGTTATGGGGGAGAGAGAGAGAGAGAGAGAGAGGGGGGGGGTTATCACAGCCAGGTAGAGGTGTGTTTACCTGATTGGAACAGGCGTCTATGTAGGTACAGTATAGATGTCCTGGATGGCAGGAAGCCCCAGTGGTGTTCTGGGCCGTACACACGACCCTCTGTATTGTCTTACGGTCGGAGGCTGAGCAGTTGCCATACCAAGTGGTGATGAAACCAGCTCTCGATGGTGCAGCTGTAGAACCTTCAGAGGATCTGAGGACCCCATGCCAAACCTTTTCATCCTTTTGAGGGGGAACAGGCGTTGTTGTGTTTGTACCATGACAATGTCACTCTATAAATGATTTGACAATCCAGTCGTCTTCACAACAGTCCATTTCCCCGTGTCTCTGTTCAGCTCCTCAGTGCCGATCGTCCATTATCAATGAAACAACATCAGCTCTGTAGACGTATCCTGATGATAGCAGGTAGAGGGGATCTATCCAGAACAGAACTGGTAATATCTCAGTAGAAACGAGGGAAAACAACATCTGCCTACAGAATACAAAGAAACTCAGCTAGGAATATTGTGTGTTCTGAATGGCTATTCCATTCATCCAATGGGCCCTGGTCAAAAGTAGTGCATAATAAAGGGAATAAGGAGCAATTTGGGATGCAAAGAACAAACAATAAATAACAACAACAGTTTCACTTGGTAATAGGTGAATATGTCATTTTATAAATAATTATCTGACACGTTCTGAGATAAGAAGAAGCCAAAAAAAGAGGGGAAGGAGAGAGAAACGATTGACAGGCGACGTTTCCTCGTCTCCCTCCCCCTCTTCTGCCGCGACGACGACCCTGAGACAGACACACGGCCTGCTGGGAGACGGGAGACGGGATTGTATCTTTTATCTGTATGATTTATGTGTTCCCCTGTTTTTTTTTTTACATCATTTCTTTTAGTGTAGACGAGAAATATATGTAGTGGAGCTGGAGCTCAGAGGGAGAGATGGTGATACAGCTACAAATCATCACACAGCAGACTGGTATATTACTATACAGGTAGACTGGTACATTACTATACAGGTAGACTGGTACATTACTATACAGGTAGACTGGTATATTACTATACAGGTAGACTGGTATATTACTATACAGGTAGACTGGTACATTACTATACAGGTAGACTGGTACATTACTATACAGGTAGACTGGTATATTACTATACAGGTAGACTGGTATATTACTATACAGGTAGACTGGTACATTACTATACAGGTAGACTGGTACATTACTATACAGGTAGACTGGTATATTACTATACAGGTAGACTGGTACATTACTATACAGGTAGACTGGTACATTACTATACAGGTAGACTGGTATATTACTATACAGGTAGTTTACTACACTAGACTGGTATATTACTATACAGGTAGACTGGTATATTACTATACAGGTAGACTTGTATATTACTATACAGGTAGACTGGTATATTACTATACAGGTAGACTGGTATATTACTATACAGGTAGACTGGTACATTACTATACAGGTAGACTGGTACATTACTATACAGGTAGACTGGTATATTACTATACAGGTAGACTGCTACATTACTATACAGGTAGACTGGTACATTACTATACAGGTAGACTGGTATATTACTATACAGGTAGTTTACTACACTAGACTGGTATATTACTATACAGGTAGACTGGTATATTACTATACAGGTAGACTGGTATATTACTATACAGGTAGACTGGTATATTACTATACAGGTAGACTGGTAAATTACTATACAGGTAGACTGGTATATTACTATACAGGTAGACTGGTATATTACTATACAGGTAGACTGGTATATTACTATACAGGTAGACTGGTATATTACTATACAGGTAGACTGGTATATTACTATACAGGTAGACTGGTATATTACTATACCGGTAGTTTACTACACTAGACTGGTATATTACTATACAGGTAGACTGGTATATTACTATACAGGTAGACTGGTATATTACTATACAGGTGGACCGGTATACTACTATACAGGTAGACTGGTACATTACTATACAGGTAGACTGGTATATTACTATACAGGTAGTTTACTACACTAGACTGGTATATTACTATACAAGTAGTTTACTTCACTAGACTGGCATATTACTATACAGGTAGACTGGTATATTACTATACAGGTAGACTGGTATATTACTATACAGGTAGTTTACTACACTAGACTGGTATATTACTATACAGGTAGACTGGTATATTACTATACAGGTAGACTGGTATACTACTATACAGGTAGACTGGTATATTACTATACAGGTAGACTGGTATATTACTATACAGGTAGTTTACTACACTAGACTGGTATATTACTATACAGGTAGACTGGTATATTACTATACAGGTAGACTGGTATACTACTATACAGGTAGACTGGTATATTACTATACAGGTAGACTGGTATATTACTATACAGGTAGTTTACTACACTAGACTGGTATATTACTATGCTGGTAGTTTACTACACTAGACTGGTATATTACTATACAGGTGGACTGGTATATTACTATACAGGTAGTTTACTACACTAGACTAGTATATTACTATACAGGTAGACTGGTATATTACTATACAGGTAGTTTACTACACTAGACTGGTATATTACTATACAGGTAGACTGATATATTACTATACAGGTAGACTGGTATATTACTATACAGGTAGTTTACTACACTAGACTGGTATATTACTATACAGGTAGACTGGTATATTACTATACAGGTAGACTGGTATATTACTATACAGGTAGACTGGTATATTACTATACAGGTAGACTGGTATATTACTATACAGGTAGACTGGTATATTACTATACTGGTAGACTGGTATATTACTATACAAGTAGGCTGGTATATTACTATACAGGTGGACTGGTATATTACTATACAGGTAGTTTACTAAACTAGACTGGTATATTACTATACAGGTAGTTTACTACACTAGACTGGTATATTACTATACAGGTAGTTTACTACACTAGACTGGTATATTACTATACAGGTAGACTGGTATATTACTATACAGGTAGACTGGTATATTACTATACAGGTAGTTTACTACACTAGACTGGTATATTACTATACAGGTAGTTTACTACACTAGACTGGTATATTACTATACTGGTAGACTGGTATATTACTATACAGGTAGTTTACTACACTAGACTGGTATATTACTATATAGGTAGTTTACTACACTAGACTGGTATATTACTATACAGTAGACTGGTATACTACTACACAATAGACTATTATACAGTAGACTGGTATACTACTACACAGTAGACTGGTATACTACTATACAGTAGACTGGTATACTACTACACAGTAGACTGGTATACTACTACGAAGTAGACTGGTATATTACTATACAGGTAGTTTACTACACTAGACTGGTATACAGTAGACTGATATATTACTATACAGGTAGTTTACTACACCAGACTGGTATATTACTATACAGTAGACTGGTATACTACTATACAGTAGACTATTATACAGTAGACTGGTATACTACTACACAGTAGACTGGTATACTACTATACAGTAGACTGGTATACTACTACGAAGTAGACTGGTATACTACTATACAGTAGACTAACTAGTATACTACTATACAGTAGACTAGTATAGTACTATACAGTAGACTGGTATACTACTATACTACTATACAGTAGACTGGTATACTACCATACAGTAGACTGGTACACTACCAGTGACCCAACCCTTGTCTCAGGATGGTAAGTTGTTGGTTGAAGATATCCCTCTAGTGCTGTGGGGGCTGTGCTTTGGCAAAGTGGGTGGGGTTATATCCTTCCTGTTTGGCCCTGTCCGGGGGTATCATCGGATGGGGCCACAGTGTCTCCTGACCCCTCCTGTCTCAGCCTCCAGTATTTATGCTGCAGTAGTTTGTGTCGGGGGGCTGGGGTCAGTTTGTTATATCTGGAGTACTTCTCCTGTCCTATCCGGTGTCCTGTGTGAATTTAAGTATGCTCTCTCCAATTCTCTCTTTCTCTCTTTCTTTCTCTCTCTCAGAGGACCTGAGCCCTAGGACCATGCCTCAGGACTACCTGGCATGATGACTCCTTGCTGTAACCAGTCCACCTGGCCGTGCTGCTGCTCCAGTTTCAACTGTTCTGCCTGTGATTATTATTATTTGACCATGCTGGTCATTTATGAACATTTGAACATCTTGGCCATGTTCTGTTATAATCTCCACCCGGCACAGCCAGAAGAGGACTGGCTACCCCTCATAGCCTGGTTCCTCTCTAGGTTTCTTCCTAGGTTTTGACCTTTCTAGTGAGTTTTTCCTAGCCACTGTGCTTCTACACCAGCATTGCTTGCTGTTTGGGGTTTTAGGTTGGGTTTCTGTACAGCACTTTGAGATATCAGCTGATGTAAGAAGGGCTATATAAATACATTTGATTTGATTAAAGATAAGCTCAACTGGACACCTTAATGAGGCAGTGAATGAGCTGGGAGAGAAAGCACGCAGGGAATTCTACACCACTAAAAAACTAATTCTAATTGAAATACCTATTAAAATGAGTCTAAAACTAATGGAATGTGTCATTGAACCAATTGCACTTTATGGCAGTGAGGTGTGGGGTCCACTTGCGAAACAAGATATCATCAAATGGGACAAACACTTCCTACATGTCCAGAGGAAAACTACAAACAATGCATGCAGGGCAGAATTAGGCCAATATTCACTAATAATAAAAACTCAAAAAATAGCAATTAAGTTTTGGAGAAAGTTTTGAAGAAAAGAGTCCCCTCATCCAGCTGGTCCTGGGGCTGAGTTCACAAACCTGTTCTACTAACACACTGAAGCCTCAGTCCCCTCATCCAGCTGGTCCTGGGGCTGAGTTCACTAACCTGTTCTACTAACACACTGAAGCCTCAGTCCCCTCATCCAGCTGGTCCTGGGGCTGAGTTCACTAACCTGTTCTACTAACACACTGAAGCCTCAGTCCCCTCATCCAGCTGGTCCTGAGTTCACTAACCTGTTCTACTAACACACTGAAGCCTCAGTCCCCTCATCCAGCTGGTCCTGGGGCTGAGTTCACTAACCTGTTCTACTAACACACTGAAGCCTCAGTCCCCTCATCCAGCTGGTCCTGAGTTCACTAACCTGTTCTACTAACACACTGAAGCCTCAGTCCCCTCATCCAGCTGGTCCTGGGGCTGAGTTCACTAACCTGTTCTACTAACACACTGAAGCCTCAGTCCCCTCATCCAGCTGGTCCTGGGGCTGAGTTCACTAACCTGTTCTACTAACACACTGAAGCCTCAGTCCCCTCATCCAGCTGGTCCTGGGGCTGAGTTCACTAACCTGTTCTACTAACACACTGAAGCCTCAGTCCCCTCATCCAGCTGGTCCTGAGTTCACTAACCTGTTCTACTAACACACTGAAGCCTCAGTCCCCTCATCCAGCTGGTCCTGGGGCTGAGTTCACTAACCTGTTCTACTAACACACTGACGCCTCAGTCCCCTCATCCAGCTGGTCCTGGGGCTGAGTTCACAAACCTGTTCTACTAACACACTGAAGCCTCAGTCCCCTCATCCAGCTGGTCCTGGGGCTGAGTTCACAAACCTGTTCTACTAACACACTGAAGCCTCAGGACCAGAACATCCAATCAGAATAAAACAAATTACAAAAACAAAACTAAATTGCTTTTTGGGAAACACAAGAACAAGCACAAAACAAAATGCAGTGCTATCTGGCCCTAAATCGACAGAACACAGTGGCAAACTATTTGACCATGGTTACTGATCAAAACCTTATAAAAACCTTGACAACGTACAGGCTCAGTGAGAACAGCCTTAACATTGAGAAGGGTAGACACAGGAAAACCTGGCTCCCTGTAGAGGAAAGGCTGTGCAACCACTATACCACTGCACAACAGGAAAACCTGGCTCCCTGTAGAGGAAAGGCTGTGCAACCACTACACCACTTCACAACAGGAAAACCTGGCTCCCTGTAAAGGAAAGGCTGTGCAACCACTCCACAACAGGAAAACCTGGCTCCCTGTAGAGGAAAGGCTGTGCAACCACTGCACAACAGGAAAACCTGGCTCCCTGTAGAGGAAAGGCTGTGCAACCACTGCACAACAGGAAAACCTGGCTCCCTGTAGAGGAAAGGCTGTGCAACCACTACACCACTTCACAACAGGAAAACCTGGCTCTCTGTAAAGGAAAGGCTGTGCAACCACTTCACAACAGGAAAACCTGTATCCCTGTAGAGGAAAGGCTGTGCAACCACTACACCACTTCACAACAGGAAAACCTGGCTCCCTGTAAAGGAAAGGCTGTGCAACCACTTCACAACAGGAAAACCTGTATCCCTGTAGAGGAAAGGCTGTGCAACCACTACACCACTTCACAACAGGAAAACCTGGCTCCTTGTAGAGGAAAGGCTGTGCAACCACTATACCACTGCACAACAGGAAAACCTGGCTCCCTGTAGAGGAAAGGCTGTGCAACCACTACACCACTTCACAACAGGAAAACCTGGCTCTCTGTTGAGGAAAGGCTGTGCAACCACTACACCACTTCACAACAGGAAAACCTGGCTCTCTGTAGAGGAAAGGCTGTGCAACCACTACACCACTGCACAACAGGAAAACCTGGCTCCCTGTAGAGGAAAGGCTGTGCAACCACTGTACAACAGGAAAACCTGGCTCTCTGTTGAGGAAAGGCTGTGCAACCACTACACCACTTCACAACAGGAAAACCTGGCTCCCTGTAGAGGAAAGGCTGTGCAACCACTTCACAACAGGAAAACCTATATCCCTGTAGAGGAAAGGCTGTGCAACCACTACACCACTTCACAACAGGAAAACCTGGCTCCCTGTAGAGGAAAGGCTGTGCAACTACTACACAACAGGAAAACCTGTAGGGGAAAGGGCTGCACCACAGCAGATAAAACACTTAGAGTGTCATTTCCTGACAAAATGTCAAAAATATAAAACAATTAGAGAGTGTCATTTTCCCAAATGTAAACCCTTATTCAAGGTTTCAAAGGCCTCTCTGATGAGAGTAGGGTACCCATCCTGTTGGGGGAGGACGCAGAGAGCTGTGGGTTGGCAGCGCACTACATTGCTGCCTGCCATAAGTTGAGGGACAGTTTCTGACAGACCAATCAACCTGCACATGTCCTCTACTGTATGCTTATAGTAATTGTTCAATGTATGGTTATTTTGACACTTGGTTATAAGGTTATATTGTTCTTACTGTTGTCCCATTGACAATTGTGATTCTTATTATTTTCATATTGCAAGTTTCCAAAGTAAGCTTTCGCAGTATGTACACTGTCATGCCAATAAAGCAAATTGAATTGAAATTAATTGAATTGAGAGAAAAAGCATGGAGAGAGAGAGAGTGAAAAAGAGAGAGAGAAAAAGAGAGCGCGAGAGAGAGAAAGTCAGAGAGAGCGAGTGAAAAAAAGAGAGAGAGCGAGAGAGAAAAAGAGAGAGAGAGAGAGAGAGAGAGAGAAAGAGAGAGAGAGAGAGAGAAAGAGAGAAAAAGAGAGAGAGGGAGAGAGAGTGAAAAAAAGAGAGAGAGAGCGAGAAAGAGAGACAAAGAGAGAGAGGGAGAGAACAGAGATCTATAAATTATTCAGCCCGTGTTCTTCGATTCTACTCTTCATAGCCTCTCCGAAAGAGAGAGAGAAAAAATGGAGGAAGATAGAGAGAACATGGAGAGAGTAGGAGAGAGAGAGACAGAGAGAGAGAGAGAGAGACAGAGAGAGACAGAGAGAGAGAGAGAGCGAGAGACAGAGAGAGAGAGAGAGAGAGAGAGAGAGAGAGAGAGCTTCATCATTGACCCGTTGTACCAGCCTTCAATATTAACATAAAGAAGCTCCAGTCAGATGATGTGAGACCCTGCCCTCTGTTCTGCTGCAGTGTGGAGCCAGCAGAGACCTGCCAGTAGCTGTTAACCCTCAGACAGGGGGAATGCCTGCCATTAGCTGTTAACCCTCAGACAGGGGGAAGGCCTGCCAGTAGCTGTTAACCCTCAGACAGGGGGAATGCCTGCCATTAGCTGTTAACCCTCAGACAGGGGGAAGGCCTGCCAGTAGCTGTTAACCCTCAGACAGGGGGATGGCCTGCCAGTAGATGTTAACCCTCAGACAGGAGGATGGCCTGCCAGTAGCTGTTAACCCTCAGACAGGAGGAAGGCCTGCCAGTAGCTGTTAACCCTCAGACAGGAGGAAGGCCTGCCAGTAGCTGTTAACCCTCAGACAGGAGGAAGGCCTGCCAGTAGCTGTTAACCCTCAGACAGGGTGAAGGCCTGCCAGTAGCTGTTAACCCTCAGACAGGGCGAAGGCCTGCCAGTAGCTGTTAACCCTCAGACAGGGTGAAGGCCTGCCAGTAGCTGTTAACCCTCAGTTAGGGTGAAGGCCTGCCAGTAGCTGTTAACCCTCAGACAGGAGGAAGGCCTGCCAGTAGCTGTTAACCCTCAGACAGGAGGAAGGCCTGCCAGTAGCTGTTAACCCTCAGACAGGAGGAAGGCCTGCCAGTAGCTGTTAACCCTCAGACAGGAGGAAGGCCTGCCAGTAGCTGTTAACCCTCAGACAGGAGGAAGGCCTGCCAGTAGCTGTTAACCCTCAGACAGGGGGCCTCTCTGTCTGTCTGCCAGGCCACGGAAACGGACACAATTCCAGTGTGAGTACTCAGATCAGTTGGCAGGCATATTCATGGTAATGTTCAAACACTCCTTGTCCCAGTCTGCAATCCCCACACGTTTTAAGGTGACCACCAACGAATAACTCCCTGTAGCACTCACATCTGTAATCATGAAGCTCTTTGAGAGGCTGTTAATGGTACACTACCCTATACTACATTACCCTACACATACACTACACTAATATTACCCTACACTACCCTACACTACATTACCCTAAACTACACTACATTACCCCACACTACCCTATACTACATTACCCTGAACTACACTGCATTACCCTACACTACATTACCCTACACTACATTACCATACACATACACTAAACTAATATTACCCTACACTACCTTACACTACATTACCCTACACCACACTACATTACCCCACACTACCCTATACCCTATCACCCTGAACTACACTACATTACCATACATTGCCCTACACTGCATTACCCTACACTACACTACATTACCCTACACTACATTACCTTACACCTACACTACGCCACACTACATTATATTACCCTACACCTACACTACACTACACTGCATTACCTTACACGACACTACCATACACATACCCTGCATTACATTACCCTACACCTACACTACACTAGATTACCGTACACTACATTACCTTACACTACATTACCCTTCCTCTACCCTACACTACATTACACTACACCACACTGCATTACATTACCCTACACTACACTACACTACCTTACCGTACACTACATTATGCTACACCTACCCTAAATTAAAGTATCCTACACATACACTACACTACATTAACCTCACTACATTACCCTACACTACATTACCCTACACTATACTACATTACCCTACACCTACACATACACTACACTACACTTCCCTACACTACACTACACTACACTACCCTACACTGCATTGCATTACCCTACACCTACCCTACTCTGCACTACATTACCCTACACCTACCCTACACTACAATACCCTACACCTACACTGCACTACCCTACACCTACCCTACACTACAATACCCTACACCTACACTGCACTACCCTACACCTAGCCTACACTATATTACCCTACATCTACACTACACTACATTACCCTACACCTACCCTACACTCTATTACGTTACCCTACACCTACCCTACACTAAACTACAATATCTTACCTCTACATTACCCTACACCTGAACTACACTACACTACACCTACCCTACTCTGCATTACATTACCCTACACCACACTACATTACCCTGCACCTACACTACATTACCCTACATCTACCATATACTAAACTACATTACCCTACACATACACTAAATTACATTACCCTACACGAACACTACACTACATTACTCCACACCTACACTGCACTACATCACCCTACACCTACACTACATTACATTACACGACACTACATTACCCTACATCTACACTACATTACCCTACATCTACACTACATTACCCTACATCTACACTACACTACATTACCCTACACCTACACCTACACTACACTACACTACACTACCCTACCCTCCATTACATTACACTACACTACACCTACCCTACATGACACTACATTACCCTACATCTACACTACACTATGTTGCATTACCCTACACCTACACTACACTACCCTACACTACACTACTCTACACCTACCCTACACTGCATTACATTACGCTACACTACATTACCCTACACTTATCCTACACTACATTACCCTACATCTACACTACACTATGTTGCATTACCCTACACCTACACTACCCTCCATTACATTACACTACACTACACCTACCCTACATGACACTACATTACCCTACATCTACACTACACTACATTACATTACCATAAACCTACATTACATTACCCTACACCTACACCTACACTACACTACATTACATTAGGGTAATGTAGCGAGACAAAGAGAGAGAGAGAGAGAGAGAGAGAGAGAGAGAGAGAGAGAGAGAGAGAGAGAGAGGGGGAGAAAGCCAGACAGAGAGAGACAGGGAGAGAGAGAGAGAAAGAGAGAGAGAGACAGAGACAGAGAGAGACAGAGAGAGATGTGTATGTGTAATGTTTACTGTTCATTTTTATTGTTTATTTAACTTTATATATTCACTTTATATATTATCTACCTCACTTGCTTTGGCAATGTTAACATGTTTCCCATGCCAATAAAGCTCTTGAATTGAATTGAATTGAATTGAATTGAATTGAGAGAGACAGAGAGAGAGACAGAGAGAGAGATAGAGACAGAGATAGAAACAGAGAGAGAGATAGAGAGAGACAGCGAGAGACAGAGAGAGACCGAGACAGACAGAGAGAGACAGAGACAGAGACAGAGAGAGAGAGAGAGAGAGAGAGACCGAGACAGACAGAGAGAGACAGAGACAGAGAGAGAGAGAGAGACAGAGACAGAGAGAGAGACAGAGAGAGAGAGAGAGACAGAGACAGAGAGAGAGATAGAGAGAGAGACCAAGACAGACAAAGAGAGAGACAGAGAGAGACAGAGAGACAGACAGAGAGAGAGATAGAGAGAGACAGAGAGACATAGACAGAGAGAAACAGAGACAGAGACAGAGAGATAAAAACAGTGCACTCTGGACAGTGGTGAGACAACTACAACAGGAGAAAGAGCAGGAGCACGAGAAGAACAGAGCACTAGAGGAGAGGATCAGACTGCTGGTGGAGGAGAGGTTGAGAGGGATGGAGGAGAGGGTGAGGGGGACGGAGGAGAGGTTGAGGGGGCCGGCGTGTGACAGAGAACAACCCACTAGAGAGGTGGCCACCCCCACAGAGAAGCCAGCAGAACAGCCCACCTCAGCACCCGACAAAAGTCTCGACACCACAGCAGAACAGTCCACACCAGACCCTGACCATAGAGTCGACATCACAGCAGAATAGACAATTGAAGA
Organism: Oncorhynchus mykiss; assembly: GCF_057628025.1. Taxonomy (NCBI): domain Eukaryota; kingdom Metazoa; phylum Chordata; class Actinopteri; order Salmoniformes; family Salmonidae; genus Oncorhynchus; species Oncorhynchus mykiss. The sequence goes on from NC_143029.1 coordinate 2,492,255, forward strand.
ACCCCAAGCCCAGAGGCTGTCACCCCCTCTGAGCACCCCACCCCCCTGTCAGCCACCCTGATAGCCCTTCTGACAACCCCCCCACACCCACTGAGGACAAACACAAGACACAGATTTTACTACTTATGGACTCAAATGGGAAATATATATAAGAAAAAAAACTTTTTCCCAAACACAGTGTGTCTAAACTCTGGTGTCCAAACACCCAGTGCGCCCTCGACCTTCTGTCTGAGGACCAACTAGGCTCACCCAGCCACATAATAATACACACAGGCACAAACGACCTGAGAGCACAGCAGGAAAGGGTGGCCACAGTACTGAAGGGAGTGATTGAAAAGGCTTCTTCTACTTTCCCCATCTCCACCCTGCTACCACGAAAAGACTTCCACCCTGCCACAATACAGCGGGTAAACGCAAATATTTCCAGTGACTGTGCCCGAAAACCAAATGTTTTCCTGGCCCACCACTCCACCCTGGACTTGAACAGCCTCTATGACCAGGCCCACCTTTGCAGCAGTGCCCACCTTTGCCCGAACTCTAAAGGACATCGCTCAAACGTATCCCCAACACTTCACACAGGAGCAGCAGATCAATAGACACCCCACCCAGACCAGCGAGACACCCTCCCAGACCTGCAGCCCCCCCCCTGGACCTACACATAGAGGACCCATGCCAAGAGGAATTACATCCAGACCACAGCACCCCCAGACACATCCACACCCCCACCCCAAGCAATCAACACCCCCCCACGTCAACCATGCCCACACCCCATTTAGGCCCCCTCAGATCAGACCTATGCCACTCCTGCCAACCCCATGCACCCCACCACCGCAAAGAGGGCCTCAACATGGAAGCCACACATACTCCCAGGTAGTGAGCGGGCAAACAGTCCCAACCCCGACTCTCACACTCGCCCAAGCCAATGGCATGTACCAGATGCTCAGCAGGCTCTGCTCACAATTACTGGCCTGAGGCAAAACCACGACCAACAACATTGGACACTCTATGGAACAAAAAGCCTTCTCTATATCATCCTGGAATATCCAAGGCCTGAGGTCATCTGCCTTTGGCCTAAAGAGCAGGATCCCGGACTCGGTAATCGGTAATACAGACATTATACAGACATTGTCATCCTGCAAGAAACCTGGTATAGAGGAGACGGACACAGTGGTTGCCCTCTAGGTTACAGAGAGCTGGTAGTCCCATCCACCAAACTATGGTGAAAGTATGCTAATTTGGTATAGAGCAGACCTATCTCACTCCATTAAATTAATCAAAACAGGAACATTCTACATTTGGCTAGAAATTCAAAAGGATATTATCCTAACAGAGAAAAATGTTATCCTGTGTGCTATCTATATATCCCCCCACTAGAATCCCCATACTTTAATGAAGACAGCTTCTCCATCCTGGAGGGGGAAATCAATAATTTCCAGGACCAGGGACATGTACTAGTCTGTGGCGACCTAAATGCCAGAACCGGACAAGAACCTGACACCCTCATCACACAGGGGGACAAACACCTGCCTGGAGGTGACAGCATTCCCCCCACATATGCCCCCCTAGGCACAACTATGACAACATAACCAACAAAAACAGGTCACAACTCCTGCAGCTCTGTCGCACGCTGGGTATGTAGATAGTCAATGGTAGGCTTCAAGGGGACTCCTATGGTAGGTACACCTATAGCTCATCTCTTGGCAGTAGTACTGTAGACTACTTTATCACTGACCTCAACCCAGAGTCTCTCAGAGCATTCACAGTCAGCCCACTGACACCCCTATCAGACCACAGCAAAATCACAGTCCACTTAAACAGAGCAATACTCAATCATGAGGCATCAAAGACAAAGGATCTGAGTAAGATTAAGAAATGCTATAGATGGAAGGAATGCAGTTTGGAAACCTACCAAAAAACAATGAGGCAACAACAAATTCAATCCCTTCTAGACATTTTCCTGGGTAAAATGTTCCACTGCAATAGTGAAGGTGTAAACTTGGCAGTAGAAAATCTTCCCTATCAAATCTAAAAATCTCAAATAGAAAACCGAAGAAAATTAACAACAATGACAAATGGTTTGATGAAGAATGCAAAAATCTAAGAAAGAAATTGAGAAACCTGTCCAACCAAACACATAGAGACCCGGAAAACCTGAGTCTACGCCTTCACTATGGTGAATCACTAAAACAATACAGAAATACACTACGGAAAAAGAAGGAACAGCATGTCAGAAATCAGCTCAATGTAATTGAAGAATCCATAGACTCTAACCACTTCTGGGAAAGTTGGAAAACACTAAACAAACAACAACACAAAGAATTATCTATCCAAAATGGAGTTGTATGGGTAAACCACTTCTCCAATCTTTTTGGCTCTATAACAAAGAATAAAGAGAAAAAACATATACAGTGCCTTGCGAAAGTATTCGGCCCCCTTGAACTTTGCGACCTTTTGCCACATTTCAGGCTTCAAACATAAAGATATAAAACTGTATTTTTTTTGTTAAGAATCAACAACAAGTGGGACACAATCATGAAGTGAAACGACATTTATTGGATATTTCAAACTTTTTTAACAAATCAAAAACTGAAAAATTGGGCGTGCAAAATTATTCAGCCCCTTTACTTTCAGTGCAGCAAACTCTTTCCAGAAGTTCAGTGAGGATCTCTGAATGATCCAATGTTGACCTAAATGACTAATGATGATAAATACAATCCACCTGTGTGTAATCAAGTCTCCGTATAAATGCACCTGCACTGTGATAGTCTCAGAGGTCCGTTAAAAGCGCAGAGAGCATCATGAAGAACAAGGAACACACCAGGCAGGTCCGAGATACTGTTGTGAAGAAGTTTAAAGCCGGATTTGGATACAAAAAGATTTCCCAAGCTTTAAACATCCCAAGGAGCACTGTGCAAGGGATAATATTGAAATGGAAGGAGTATCAGACCACTGCAAATCTACCAAGACCTGGCCATCCCTCTAAACTTTCAGCTCATACAAGGAGAAGACTGATCAGAGATGCAGCCAAGAGGCCCATGATCACTCTGGATGAACTGCAGAGATCTACAGCTGAGGTGGGAGACTCAGCAACAACAATCAGTCGTATATTGCACAAATCTGGCCTTTATGGAAGAGTGGCAAGAAGAAAGCCATTTCTTAAAGATATCCATAAAAAGTGTCGTTTAAAGTTTGCCACAAGCCACCTGGGAGACACACCAAACATGTGGAAGAAGGTGCTCTGGTCAGATGAAACCAAAATTGAACTTTTTGGCAACAATTCAAAACGTTATGTTTGGCGTAAAAGCAACACAGCTGAACACACCATAGAGACATACCCCAAGCGAATTACAGCTGTAATCGCAGCAAAAGGTGGCGCTACAAAGTATTAACTTAAGGGGGCTGAATCATTTTGCACGCCCAATTTTTCAGTTTTTGATTTGTTAAAAAAGTTTGAAATATCCAATAAATGTTGTTCCACTTCATGATTGTGTCCCACTTGTTGTTGATTCTTCACAAAAAAATACAGTTTTATATCTTTATGTTTGAAGCCTGAAATGAGGCAAAAGGTCGCAAAGTTCAAGGGGGCCGAATACTTTCGCAAGGCACTGTACATGATCAAATACAGATCCTAGAATGAACTATTAAAGACTACCAGAACCCACTGGATTCTCCAATTACATTGAATGAGTTACAGGACAAAATAAAAACCCTCCAACCCAAAAAGGCCTGTGGTGTTGATGGTATCCTCAATGAAATGATCAAATATACAGACAACAAATTCCAATTGGCTATACTAAAACTCTTTAATATCATCCTTAGCTCTGGCAACTTCCCAATATTTGGAATCAAGGACTGATCACCCCAATCCACAAAAGTGGAGACAAATTTGACCCCAAGAACTACCGTGGAATATACGTCAACAGTAACCTTGGGAAAATCCTCTGCATTATCATTAACAGCAGACTCGTACATTTCCTCAATGAAAACAATGTACTGAGCAAATGTCAAATTGGCTTTTTACCAAATTACCGTACAACAGGCCATGTATTTACCCTGCACACCCTAATTGACAACCAAACAAACCAAAACAAAGGCAAAGACTTCTCATGCTTTGTTGATTTCAAAAAGTCTTTGACAAAATTTGGCATGAGGGTCTGCTAAACAAACTGATGGAAAGTGGTGTTGGGGGTAAAACATACGACATTATAAAATCCATGTAAACAAACAACAAGTGTGCGGATAAAATTGGCAAATAACATACAAATTTCTTCACACAGGGTCGTGGTGTGAGACAGGGATGCAGCATAAGCCCCACCCTCTTCAACATATATATCAACGAATTGGCGCGGGCACTAGAAAAGTCTGCAGCACCCGGCCTCACCCCACTAGAATCCGAAGTCAAATGTCTGCTGATGATCTGGTGCTTCTGTCACCAGATCATCAGCCTACAGCAGCACCTAGATCTTATGCACAGATTCTGTCAGACCTGGGCCCTGACAGTAAATCTCAGTAAGACCAAAATAATGGTGTCCAAAAAAGGTCCAGTCACCAGGACCAAAAATACAACTTCCACAGACACTGTTGCCCTAGAGCACACAAAATACTATACATACCTTGGCCTAAACATCAGCGCCACAGGTAACTTCCACAAAGCTGTGAACGATCTGAGAGAAAAGGCAAGAAGGGCATTCTATGCCATCAAAAGGAACATAAATTTCAGCATACTAATTAGGATTTGGCTAAAAATACTTGAATCAGTCATAGAGCCCATTGCCCTTTATGGTTGTGAGGTCTTAGGTCCGCTCACCAACCAAGACTTCACAAAATGGGACAAACACCAAACTGAGACTCTGCATGCAGAATTCTGCAAAAATATCCTCCGTGTACAATGTAGAACACCAAATACTGCATGCAGAGCGGAATTAGGCCGATACCCACTAATTATCAAAATCCAGAAAAGAGCCGTTAAATTCTATAATCACCTAAAAGGAAGCGATTCCCAAACCTTCCATAACAAAGCCATCACCTACAGAGAGATGAACCTGGAGAAGAGTCCCCTAAGCAAGCTGGTCCTGGGGCTCTGTTCACAAACACAAACACACCCCACAGAACCATCACCTACAGAGAGATGAACCTGGAGAAGAGTCCCCTAAGCAAGCTGGTCCTGGGGCTCTGTTCACAAACACAAACACACCCTACAGAGCCCCAGGACAGCAGCACAATTAGACCCAACCAAATCATGAGAAAACAAAAAGATAATTACTTGACACATTGGAAAGAATTAACAAAAAAACTGAGCAAACTAGAATGCTATTTGGCCCTAAACAGAGAGTACACAGCGGCAGAATACCTGACCACTGTGACTGACCCAAAATTAAGGAAAGCTTTGACTATGTACAGACTCAGTGAGCATAGCCTTGCTATTGAGAAAGGCCGCCGTAGGCAGACATGGCTCTCAAGAGAAGACAGGTTATGTGCTCACTGCCCACAAAATGAGGTAGAAACTGAGCTGCACTTCCTAACCTCCTGCCCAATGTATGACCATATTAGAGAGACATATTTCCCTCAGATTACACAGATCCACAAAGAATTCGAAAACAAATCCAAATTTGAAAAACTCCCATATCTACTGGGTGAAATTCCACAGTGTGCCATCACAGCAGCAAGATTTGTGACCTGTTGCCACGAGAAAAGGGCAACCAGTGAAGAACACACACCATTGTAAATACAACCCATATTTATGCTTATTTATTTTATATTGTGTCCTTTAACCATTTGTATATATATATATAATATGATATTTGTAATGTCTTTACTGTTTTGAAACCTCTGTATGTGTAATGTTTACTGTTAATTTTTGTTGTGTTTCACTTTATATATTCACTTTGTATGTTGTCTACCTCACTTGCTTTGGCAATGTTAACACATGTTTCCCATGCCAATAAAGCCCTTGAATTGAATTGAATTGAATTTACAGAGAGACAGCTAAATGTATATGTAATCTGCAGCTATGTCACTGTGTGTGATGTGTAAATTTAGAAGCACCAATTATTTCTCAGTCCTTTCATTTCTCATCTGTGTCTGACAACGTGTGTGGTGGTGGCTAGCAGGACGTTTGCTGCCTTTTTCTTTGGCTAAACCAACAAGGCTCATCATTTAACAATTGTATTCGTATGTACAGATGGCATACAAGTTTGTTATTAAGACACATGAAAGTTCACATGAAAGTAAAAGAAGAAAAACACATTTAGATGTTTTGTTTTAAACGTTCAAACGGCTCTCGTGTGAAGTAGTAACCGACGACACACGCCTAGTTTCCTGAAGAACAAATAAACTCCTCGTGGGCCTGCTTCGATTCGTGGGTCTGCCTCGATTCGTGGGCCTGCCTAGATTCGTGGGCCTGCCTCGATTCGTGGGTCTGCCTCGATTCGTGGGTCTGCCTCGATTCGTGGGTCTGCCTCGATTCGTGGGCCTGCCTCGATTCGTGGGTCTGCCTCGATTCGTGGGTCTGCCTCGATTCGTGGGTCTGCCTCAAAATAATTGTGGCTGTTCTGAGGACAAAAGAAGGTGCATCTCAGTATTAAGAAGAAGTTAATAATGTTGTGTGTGTTTATCAATGAATTGGCGAGGGCACTAGAACAGTCAGCACACCCGGACTCACCCTATTAGAATCTAAAGTCAAATGTCTACTGTTTGCAGATTCATCTGGTGCTTCTGTCCCCAACCAAAGAGGGCCTACAGCAGCACCTAGATCTTCTGCAAAGATTCTGACAGACCTGGGCCCTGACAGACCTGGGCCCTGCCAGACCTGGGCCCAGACAGACCTGGGACCAGACAGACCTGGGCCCTGACAGACCTGGGCCCTGACAGACCTGGGCCCTGACAGACCTGAGGCCTGACAGACCTGGGCCTTGACAGACCTGGGCCCTGACAGACCTGGGCCCTGACAGACCTGGGCCCTGACAGACCTGGGCACAGACAGACCTGGGCCCTGACAGACCTGGGCCCTGACAGACCTGGGCCCTGACAGACCTGAGGCCTGACAGACCTGGGCCTTGACAGACCTGGGCCCTGACAGACCTGGGCCCTGTCAGACCTGGGCCCTGACAGACCTGGGCCCTGACAGACCTGGGCCCTGACAGACCTGGGCCCTGACAGACCTGGGCCCTGACAGTAAATCTTAGTAAGACAAGCATAATGGTGTTCCAAAAAAAAGGTCTAGTTGCCAGGACAACAAATTCCGTCTAGACACCGTTTCCCTAGAGAAGTCGTTCCCAACCAAGGGTACTAGGACCACAGGGGGTACTTGCTCTATCCACAGGGGGTACTTGGTCTATCCACAGGGGGTACTTGAGAAGACTTATGAGACCACAGAACTACTGGTAAAATGCACGAGGGGTAAAAATATTTGTCACATCCTTCGTAAAACTACAGGTGTAGACTAACACTGAAAACGCTTTACAGCACTTCCCAACAATGCAGAGAGAAATGTGTTAGCATTAATGTGATGACAAGCTATTTATCGAATAATTAACTCTGGTGGAGGTGGAAACTGAGCTTAATTTCCTAACCTCCATCTAAATGTATGACCATATTAGAGACATAATAACTGAATTTGTATTTTAATAATCCAAAACAGAACAGCCTACCTACGGTAAAATGACCCATATAAACAATTACCCATATAAACTACTACCCATACAAACCATTATCCATGTCAACTATTACCCATATACTATTACCCATATAACCTATTACCCATATAAAAACTACCCATATAAACTATTATCCTTGTCAACTATTACCCATATACTATTACCCATATAACCTATTAGCCATATAAAAACTACCCATATATACTATTACCCATATAAACTATTATCCATATAAACAATTACCCATATAAACTACTACCCATAAAAACCATTATCCATGTCAACTATTACCCATATACTATTACCCATATAACCTATTACCCATATAAAAACTACCCATATAAACTATTATCCTTGTCAACTATTACCCATATACTATTACCCATATAACCTATTAGCCATATAAAAACTACCCATATATACTATTACCCATATAAACTATTATCCATATAAACAATTACCCATATAAACTACTACCCATACAAACCATTATCCATGTCAACTATTACCCATATACTATTACCCATATAACCTATTACCCATATAAAAACTACCCATATAAACGACTACCCATATAAACTACTACCCATATAAACAATTATCCATGTCAACTATTACCCATATACTATTACCCATATAACCTATTACCCATATAAAAACTACCCAAATAAAATATTACCCATATAAACTACTACCCATATAAACAATTACCCATATAAACTACTACCCATACAAACCATTATCCATGTCAACTATTACCCATATACTATTACCCATATAACCTATTACCCATATAAAAACTACCCATATAAAATATTACCAATATAAACTACTACCCATATAAACAATTACCCATATAAACAATTACCCATATAAACTACTACCCATACAAACCATTATCCATGTCAACTATTACCCATATACTATTACCCATATAACCTATTACCCATATAAACAATTATCCATATAAACAATTACCCATATAAACTACTACCCATACAAACCATTATCCATGTCAACTATTACCCATATACTATTACCCATATAACCTATTACCCATATAAAAACTACCCATATAAAATATTACCCATATAAACTACTACCCATATAAACAATTACCCATATAAACAATTACCCATATAAACTACTACCCATACAAACCATTATCCATGTCAACTATTACCCATATACTATTACCCATATAACCTATTACCCATATAAACTATTACCCATATAAACTCTTATCCATATATACTATTATCCATGTAAACTATTACTTATATAAACTATTACCCATATATACTATTACCCATATAATCTATTACCCATATATAATATTATCCATATAAACTATTAACCATATGAACTATTACCCATATAAACTATTACCCATATAAACAATTACCCATATAAACTATTACCCCTATAAACTATTACCCATATAAACTATTACCCATATATACTATTACCCATATAATCTATTACCCATATATAATATTATCCATATAAACTATTAACCATATGAACTATTACCCATATAAACTATTACCCATATATACTATTACCCATATACAAACTACCCATATAAACTATTACCCATATAAACTATTATCCATATATAATATTATCCATATATACTATTACCCATATAAACTATTACCCATATATACTATTACCCATATAAACTATTACACATATAAACTATTACCCATATATACTATTATCCATATATACTATTACCCACATAAACTATTACCCATATAACCTATTACCCATATAAACTATTACCCATATATACTATTACCCATATAACCTATTACCCATATAAAACTACCCATATAAACTATTACCCATATAAACTATTGTCCATATATAATATTATCCATATATTGTCCATATATAATATTATCCATATATACTATTACCCCTATAAACTATTACCCATATATACTATTACCCATATACAAACTACCCATATAAACTATTACCCATATAAAGTATTACCCATATATACTATTACCCTTATAAACTATTACCCATATAAACTATTACCCATATAAACTATTATCCATATATACTATTACCCATATAAACTATTACCCATATAAACTATTATCCATATATACTATTACCCATATATACTATTACCCATGAATACTATTACCCATATATACTATTACCCTTATAACTCTTACCCATATAAACTATTAACCATATAAACTATTTCCCATATATACTATTACCCATATATACTATTACCCTTATAAACTCTTACCCATATAAACTATTACCCATATATACTATTACCCTTATAAACTATTACCCATATAAACTATTACCCATATAAACTATTATCCATATATACTATTACCCATATAATCTATTACCCTTATAAACTCTTATCCATATATACTATTACCCATATAATCTATTACCCATATAAACTATTACCCCTATAAACTATTACCCATATAAACTATTACCCATATAAACTATTACCCATACATAGTACCATTTAGCAATCTGATACAGACGCATATTGCCCAGAACACCCTGGGGATTTCATTGACTTTCTTCATATTTCAGATAGACCCAGTTAAGGTGGGTTATATTTACAGATCTCAGTAATGGATATATGTTTAAAGATTGCTGGAACATCACACTATCAATTCAATTCAAGGGCTTTATTGGCATGGGAAACATGTGTTAACATTGCCAAAGCAAGTGAGGTAGATAATATATAAAGTCAATATATAAAGTGAAATAAACAATACAAATTAACAGTAAACATTACACATACAGAAGTTTCAAAACAATAAAGACATTACAAATGTCATATTATATATATATATACAGTGTTTTAACAATGTACAAATGGTTAAAGGACACATGATAAAATAAATAAGCATAGATATGGGTTGTATTTACAATGGTGTTTGTTCTTCACTGGTTGCCCTTTTCTCGTGGCAACAGGTCACAAATCTTGCTGCTGTGATGGCACACTGTGGTATTTCACCCAGTAGATATGGGAGTTTATCAAAATTGGATTTGTTTTCGGATTCTTTGTGGATCTGTGTAATCTGAGGGAAATATGTCTCTCTAATATGGTCATACATTGGGCAGGAGGTTAGGAAGTGCAGCTCAGTTTCCACCTCGTTTTGTGGGCAGTGAGCACATAGCCTGTCTTCTCTTGAGAGCCATGTCTGCCTACGGCGGCCTTTCTCAATGGCAAGGCTATGCTCACCGAGTCTGTACATAGTCAAAGCTTTCCTTAATTTTGGGTCAGTCACAGTGGTCAGGTATTCTGCCGCTGTGTACTCTCTGTTTAGGACCAAATAGCATTTTAGTTTGCTCTGTTTTTTTGTTAATTCTTTACAATATGTCAAGTAATTATCTTTTTGTTTTCTCATGATTTGGCTACAGACAGATCATGCTTTCCTTATGATCCTTCAACCTCCACTGTGTACAGGCTGGCATATGATCCTTCAACCTCCACTGTGTACAGGCTGGCCATATGATCCTTCAACCTCCACTGTGTACAGGCTGGCCATATGCTCCTTCAACCTCCACTGTGTACAGGCTGGCCATATGATCCTTCAACCTCCACTGTGTACAGGCTGGCCTTATGATCCTTCAACCTCCACTGTGTACAGGCTGGCCTTATGCTCCTTCAACCTCCACTGTGTACAGGCTGGCCTTATGATCCTTCAACCTCCACTGTGTACAGGCTGGCCATATGATCCTTCAACCTCCACTGTGTACAGGCTGGCCATATGATCCTTCAACCTCCACTGTGTACAGGCTGGCCATATGATCCTTCAACCTCCACTGTGTACAGGCTGGCCATATGATCCTTCAACCTCCACTGTGTACAGGCTGGCCATATGATCCTTCAACCTCCACTGTGTACAGGCTGGCCATATGATCCTTCAACCTCCACTGTGTACAGGCTGGCCATATGATCCTTCAACCTCCACTGTGTACAGGCTGGCCTTATGCTCCTTCAACCTCCACTGTGTACAGGATGGCCTTATGATCCTTCAACCTCCACTGTGTACAGGCTGGCATATGATCCTTCAACCTCCACTGTGTACAGGCTGGCCATATGATCCTTCAACCTCCACTGTGTACAGGCTGGCCTTATGATCCTTCAACCTCCACTGTGTACAGGCTGGCCATATGATCCTTCAACCTCCACTGTGTACAGGCTGGACTTATGATCCTTCAACCTCCACTGTGTACAGGCTGGCCTTATGATCCTTCAACCTCCACTGTGTACAGGCTGGCCTTATGATCCTTCAACCTCCACTGTGTACAGGCTGGCCATATGATCCTTCAACCTCCACTGTGTACAGGCTGGCCATATGATCCTTCAACCTCCACTGTGTACAGGCTGGCATATGATCCTTCAACCTCCACTGTATACAGGCTGGCATATGATCCTTCAACCTCCACTGTGTACAGGCTGGCCATATGATCCTTCAACCTCCACTGTGTACAGGCTGGCCATATGATCCTTCAACCTCCACTGTGTACAGGCTGGCCTTATGATCCTTCAACCTCCACTGTGTACAGGCTGGCCATATGATCCTTCAACCTCCACTGTGTACAGGCTGGCCATATGCTCCTTCAACCTCCACTGTGTACAGGCTGGCATATGATCCTTCAACCTCCACTGTGTACAGGCTGGCATTATGATCCTTCAACCTCCACTGTGTACAGGCTGGCCTTATGATCCTTCAACCTCCACTGTGTACAGGCTGGCCATATGATCCTTCAACCTCCACTGTGTACAGGCTGGCCTTATGATCCTTCAACCTCCACTGTGTACAGGCTGGCCATATGATCCTTCAACCTCCACTGTGTACAGGCTGGCATTATGATCCTTCAACCTCCACTGTGTACAGGCTGGCCATATGATCCTTCAACCTCCACTGTGTACAGGCTGGCCTTATGATCCTTCAACCTCCACTGTGTACAGGCTGGCCATATGATCCTTCAACCTCCACTGTGTACAGGCTGGCCATATGATCCTTCAACCTCCACTGTGTACAGGCTGGCATATGATCCTTCAACCTCCACTGTATACAGGCTGGCCATATGATCCTTCAACCTCCACTGTGTACAGGCTGGCCTTATGATCCTTCAACCTCCACTGTGTACAGGCTGGCCATATGATCCTTCAACCTCCACTGTGTACAGGCTGGCCTTATGATCCTTCAACCTCCACTGTGTACAGGCTGGCCTTATGATCCTTCAACCTCCACTGTGTACAGGCTGGCCATATGATCCTTCAACCTCCACTGTGTACAGGCTGGCCATATGCTCCTTCAACCTCCACTGTGTACAGGCTGGCATATGATCCTTCAACCTCCACTGTGTACAGGCTGGCCATATGATCCTTCAACCTCCACTGTGTACAGGCTGGCCTTATGATCCTTCAACCTCCACTGTGTACAGGCTGGCCATGTGATGCTGCTTGCTCTGGACTCCAGTGAAATGACAATGTGACATGGTGTCCCTATTTCGTATTGACTGCTAACATTAATGACTTTCAGCTCCAAATGCAGGTGGAAAACAGTCTCTGTGACTTGCGTTTTGAAAATGAACCGTTTTATGGATGTAATGACAGGCGATTTCAATTTTGCGCAGCAACAATTACTAACAGCCTACTAGTCTTCTAAAATAAATTATTATGTCATCAAACAAAATGTTGAAGAGAAAATTATGAATAAGGGCTGTCTGGTAGACAACAAGTCATAGTTGAACAAGTCATTGATTTTTTTAATTTTTCAATTTAGACTTTAAAAAAAAAACTTGTGCCTCGACTTTAATTGCTCTTAGAGTGCACTACTTGGACTTGACTCGAGAGTCGACCTGGGTCTACTTGGGACTGGACTTGGACTTTGTGACTTGCTTTGTGACTGAAATAATAGTGATTTGGTACCACCTCTATGATATAGTACATACACCATAGACATACATTGTTTACGCACGCACGCACGCACGCACGCGCGCACACACACACACACAAACACACACACACACACACACACACACACACACACACACACACACACACACACACACACACACACACACAGAGAGACGCCAGCTCAGAGAGGTCCAGCTCAGAGAGGCCCAGCTCAGAGAGGCCCAGCTCAGAGAGGCCCAGCTCAGAGAGGCCCAGCTCAGAGAGATCCAGCTCAGAGAGGCCCAGCTCAGAGAGGCCCAGCTCAGAGAGATCCAGCTCAGAGAGGTACCAGCTCAGAGAGGCCCAGCTCAGAGAGGCCCAGCTCAGAGAGGCCCAGCTCAGAGAGGCCCAGCTCAGAGAGGCCCAGCTCAGAGAGGTACCAGCTCAGAGAGGCCCAGCTCAGAGAGGCCCAGCTCAGAGAGGCCCAGCTCAGAGAGGCCCAGCTCAGAGAGGTCCAGCTCCATCAGCAGCAGATTTGTATGTTGAATTGAAAATTAGTAATAGACTAATAGAACTGAACCAACAGCAGGGATATAAGAACTGAACCAACAGCAGGACTAATAGAACTGAACCAACAGCAGGACTAATAGAACTGAACCAACAGCAGGACTAATAGAACTGAACCAACAGCAGGACTAATAGAACTGAACCAACAGCAGGACTAATAGAACTGAACCAACAGCAGGGATATAAGAACTGATCCGATGGAGATTTGGCCATGAAACTTGGTATGTAAACCTCATGTTTATGTCTTTAGTGGCTGTGTGGATATAAAGTCACTGCAACCTTAGATGGCTGCACCAGACCAGTTGCTGGTACTATAGAGGTAATTGACACCAGAACAGTTGGTGGTACTGTAAAGGTCATTGACACCAGACCAGTTGGTGGTACTATAGAGGTCATTGACACCAGACCAGTTGGTGGTACTATAGAGGTCATTGACACCAGAACAGTTGGTGGTACTATAGAGGTCATTGTAACCAGACCAGTTGGTGGTACTATAGAGGTCATTGTAACCAGACCAGTTGGTGGTACTATAGAGGTCATTGACACCAGACCAGTTGGTGGTACTATAGAGGTCATTGACACCAGACCAGTTGGTGGTACTATAGAGGTCATTGACACCAGACCAGTTGGTGGTACTATAGAGGTCATTGTAACCAGACCAGTTGGTGGTACTATAGAGGTCATTGACACCAGAACAGTTGGTGGTACTATAGAGGTCATTGACACCAGACCAGTTGGTGGTACTATAGAGGTCATTGGCACCAGACCAGTTGGTGGTACTATAGAGGTCATTGACACCAGAACAGTTGGTGGTACTATAGAAGTCATTGACACCAGACCAGTTGGTGGTACTATAGAGGTCATTGACACCAGACCAGTTGGTGGTACTATAGAGGTCATTGACACCAGAACAGTTGGTGGTACTATAGAGGTCATTGACACCAGACCAGTTGGTGGTACTATAGAGGTCATTGACACCAGACCAGTTGGTGGTACTATAGAGGTCATTGACACCAGACCAGTTGGTGGTACTATAGAGGTCACTGACACCAGACCAGTTGGTGGTACTATAGAGGTCATTGGCACCAGACCAGTTGGTAGTACTATAGAGGTCATTGGCACCAGACCAGTTGGTGGTACTATAGAGGTCATTGACACCAGAACAGTTGGTGGTACTATAGAGGTCACTGACACCAGACCAGTTGGTAGTACTATAGAGGTCATTGACACCAGACCAGTTGGTGGTACTATAGAGGTCACTGACACCAGACCAGTTGGTGGTACTATAGAGGTCATTGACACCAGACCAGTTGGTGGTACTATAGAGGTCATTGACACCCGTGGTTACTAGAGCAATAACTAGTGATTAGAGGACTTCATCTCAATTAATAAATGTTAGATTTAAATTATGCAACGTGAAATATTTAGATAAGTACATCTGTATAGTCACGTATTGTTGCCATATTATGTGGTTTGAACGTAGTGAAAAGTGGATCTGTTATTCTGGAAAATGTGAAATCGGAAGTCCTGCCATTGACACAGTCAGTGTGTTATGGCTATGCGAGTGTATTGATACATTTTGGAATGCTAATGTTGAGTAACCCAACTGAGATCTAAATCATTTTCACAAAGTGCTTACTTTGTTCTCCAATTGACCTTTCTGTCATCCTGTGAACCCCGTTCATTGCTGCTCACAGCTATATTTGTTCATGTTTTTTTTTTGTTTATGTTGTTTTTTTGTTTCTTCTCACTTTTGTTTATTGTTTATTTCAATTACTTTTGCTGTGTAAACAAATGTTTACCATGCCAATAAAGCCCATTCAAATGAATTGAATTGAGAGAGAGACAAAAAAAGAGAGAGAAAGGGGGAGAGTGAAGACGAGAGAGTTAGAGAGGAAGAGAGAGAGAGAGGGGGGAGGGAGATATATAGAGAGAGAAAGTCAGGGTGAGAGAGAGAAAAAGGGGGAGGGAGATAGAGAGAGAGATAGAGGGGGAGGGAGACAGAGATGGGGAGGGAGAGAGAGACAGAGAGAGAGAGATATGGGGTGGGAGAGAGAGAGAGAAAGAGAGAGAGATGGGGAGGGAGATAGGGAGAGGGAGAGAGGGAGGGAAGAGGGGGAGATAGACATAGGGAGAGGGAGGGAGGGAGGGAGGGGTGGGGGGAGATAGACATAGGGAGAGGGAGGGAGGGAGGGAGGGAGGGAGGGAGGGAGGGAGGGAGGGAGGGAGGGAAAGGGTTTTAGCCTGGCATAGGTTCTTGCTGACAGAATAAAATTCTGATTCAGAGTCATATCTCTCCTCTGCAGCATGGGGATAATATCTCCTAGAGGGGAGGGGGTGGAGAGGGAGGGTGAAACAGAGGAGGGATAAAGAGGGAGACAGAGAAGGATGAAGGGAGAGTCAACACTGGTGATATTTAACTTTCTGCCACCTTTGAGGTGGATTAGCCTACTATAATATTAGAGATGAAAAGATAGACATGATGAATAGATAGACATGATGAATAGATAGATAGACATGATGAATAGATAGATAGACATGATGAATAGATATATAGACATGATGAATAGATAGATAGACATGATGAATAGATATATAGACATGATGAATAGATAGACATGATGAAATGATAGATAGACAAGATGAATAGATAGAAATGATGAATAGATAGATAGACATGATGAATAGATATATAGACATGATGAATAGATAGAAATGATGAAATGATAGATAGACAAGATGAATAGATAGACATGATGAAATGATAGATAGACATGATGAATAGATAGACATGATGAATAGATAGACATGATGAATAGATATATAGACATGATGAATAGATAGACATGATGAAATGATAGATAGACAAGATGAATATATAGACATGATGAAATGATAGATAGACAAGATGAATAGATATATAGACATGATGAATAGATAGATAGACATGATGAATAGATATATAGACATGATGGATAGATATATAGACAAGATGAATAGATAGATAGACAAGATGAATAGATAGACATGATGAATAGATATATAGACATGATGAATAGATAGATAGACATGATGAATAGATAGATAGACATGATGAATAGATAGATAGACAAGATGAATAGATAGACATGATGAATAGATATATAGACATGATGAATAGATATATAGACATGATGAAATGATAGATATACATGATGGATAGATAGACATGATAAATAGATATATAGACATGATGAATAGATAGATAGACATGATGAATAGATAGATAGACAAGATGAATAGATAGATAGACATGATGAATAGATAGATAGACATGATGAATAGATAGATAGACAAGATGAATAGATAGACAAGATGAATAGATAGATAGACATGATGAATAGATATATAGACATGATGAATAGATAGATAGACATGATGAATAGATAGATAGACATGATGAATAGATAGATAGACATGATGAATAGATAGATAGACATGATGAATAGATAGATAGACATGATGAATAGATAGATAGACATGATGAATAGATATATAGACATGATGAATAGATAGATAGACATGATGAATAGATAGATAGACATGATGAATAGATAGATAGACAAGATGAATAGATAGACATGATGAATAGATATATAGACATGATGAATAGATAGATAGACATGATGAAATGATAGATATACATGATGGATAGATAGACATGATAAATAGATATATAGACATGATGAATAGATAGATAGACATGATGAATAGATAGATAGACAAGATGAATAGATAGACATGATGAATAGATATATAGACATGATGAATAGATAGATAGACATGATGAATAGATAGATAGACATGATGAATAGATATATAGACAAGATGAATAGATAGACATGATGAATAGATATATAGACATGATGAATAGATAGAAATGATGAAATGATAGATAGACAAGATGAATAGATAGACATGATGAAATGATAGATAGACATGATGAATAGATAGACATGATGAATAGATAGACATGATGAATAGATATATAGACATGATGAATAGATAGACATGATGAAATGATAGATAGACAAGATGAATATATAGACATGATGAAATGATAGATAGACAAGATGAATAGATATATAGACATGATGAATAGATAGATAGACATGATGAATAGATATATAGACATGATGGATAGATATATAGACATGATGAATAGATAGATAGACATGATGAATAGATAGATAGACATGATGAATAGATAGATAGACAAGATGAATAGATAGACATGATGAATAGATAGATAGACAAGATGAATAGATAGATAGACATGATGAATAGATAGATAGACATGATGAATAGATAGATAGACAAGATGAATAGATAGACATGATGAATAGATAGATAGACATGATGAATAGATATATAGACATGATGAATAGATAGATAGACATGATGAATAGATAGATAGACATGATGAATAGATAGATAGACAAGATGAATAGATAGATAGACAAGATGAATAGATAGACATGATGAATAGATATATAGACATGATGAATAGATAGATAGACAAGATGAATAGATAGACATGATGAATAGATATATAGACATGATGAATAGATAGATAGACATGATGAAATGATAGATATACATGATGGATAGATAGACATGATAAATAGATATATAGACATGATGAATAGATAGATAGACATGATGAATAGATAGATAGACAAGATGAATAGATAGACATGATGAATAGATATATAGACATGATGAATAGATAGATAGACATGATGAATAGATAGATAGACATGATGAATAGATAGATAGACATGATGAATAGATAGACATGATGAAATGATAGATAGACAAGATGAATAGATAGACATGATAAATAGATATATAGACATGATGAATAGATAGACATGATGAATAGATAGACATGATGAATAGATATATAGACATGATGAATAGATAGACATGATGAATAGATATATAGACATGATGAATAGATATATAGACATGATGGATAGATATATAGACAAGATGAATAGATATATAGACATGATGAATAGATATATAGACATGATGAATAGATATATAGACATGATGAATAGATAGACATGATGAATAGTTATATAGACATGATGAATAGATAGACATGATGAATAGATATATAGACATGATGAATAGATATATAGACATGATGAATAGATATATAGACATGATGAATAGATAGACATGATGAAATGATAGATAGACAAGATGAATAGATAGAAATGATGAATAGATATATAGACATGATGAATAGATATATAGACATGATGAATAGATATATAGACATGATGAATAGATATATAGACATGATGAATAGATATATAGACATGATGAATAGATATATAGACATGATGAATAGATATATAGACATGATGAATAGATATATAGACATGATGAATAGATATATAGACATGATGGATAGATATATAGACAAGATGAATAGATATATAGACATGATGAATAGATAGACATGATGAATAGATATATAGACATGATGAATAGATATATAGACATGATGAATAGATATATAGACATGATGAATAGATATATAGACATGATGAATAGATATATAGACATGATGAATAGATATATAGACATGATGGATAGATATATAGACAAGATGAATAGATATATAGACATGATGAATAGATAGACATGATGAATAGATATATAGACATGATGAATAGATAGATAGACATGATGAATAGATATATAGACATGATGAATAGATATATAGACATGATGGATAGATATATAGACAAGATGAATAGATAGACATGATGAATAGATATATAGACATGATGAATAGATATATAGACATGATGAATAGATATATAGACATGATGAATAGATATATAGACATGATGAATAGATATATAGACATGATGGATAGATATATAGACAAGATGAATAGATATATAGACATGATGAATAGATATATAGACATGATGAATAGATATATAGACATGATGGATAGATATATAGACATGATGGATAGATAGATAGACATGATGAAATGATATATAGACATGATGAATAGATAGACATGATGAATAGATAGATAGACATGATGAATAGATAGATAGACATGATGGATAGATAGACATGATGAATAGATAGACATGATGAATAGATATATAGACATGATGAATAGATAGACATGATGAATAGATAGATAGACATGATGAATAGATAGATAGACATGATGGATAGATAGACATGATGAATAGATAGACATGATGAATAGATAGATAGACATGATGAATAGATATATAGACATGATGAATAGATAGACATGATGAATAGATATATAGACATGATGAATAGATAGACATGATGAAATGATAGATATACATGATGAATAGATAGATAGACATGATGAATAGATAGACATGATGGATAGATATATAGACATGATGAATAGATAGACATGATGAAATGATAGATAGACAAGATGAATAGATAGATAGACATGATGAATAGATAGATAGACATGATGAATAGATAGATATACATGATGAATAGATAGATAGACATGATGAATAGATAGATAGACATGATGAAATGATATATAGACATGATGAATAGATAGACATGATGGATAGATATATAGACATGATGAATAGATAGACATGATGAAATGATAGATATACATGATGAATAGATAGATAGACATGATGAATAGATAGATAGACATGATGAATAGATAGATAGACATGATGAATAGATAGATAGACAAGATGAATAGATATATAGACATGATGAATAGATAGACATGATGAATAGATAGATAGACATGATGAATAGATAGATAGACATGATGAATAGATAGACATGATGAATAGATATATAGACATGATGAAATGATAGATATACATGATGAATAGATAGATAGACATGATGAATAGATAGATAGACATGATGAATAGATAGATAGACATGATGAATAGATAGATAGACAAGATGAATAGATATATAGACATGATGAATAGATAGACATGATGAATAGATAGATAGACATGATGAATAGATAGATAGACAAGATGAATAGATAGACATGATGAATAGATATATAGACATGATGAATAGATATATAGACATGATGAATAGATAGATAGACATGATGAAATGATAGATATACATGATGAATAGATAGATAGACAAGATGAATAGATAGATAGACATGATGAATAGATATATAGACATGATGAATAGATATATAGACATGATGAATAGATAGATAGACATGATGAATAGATAGATAGACATGATGAATAGATAGATAGACAAGATGAATAGATATATAGACATGATGAATAGATAGACATGATGAATAGATAGATAGACATGATGAATAGATAGATAGACAAGATGAATAGATATATAGACATGATGAATAGATAGATATACATGATGAATAGATAGATAGACATGATGAATAGATAGATAGACATGATGAATAGATAGATAGACATGATGAATAGATAGATAGACAAGATGAATAGATATATAGACATGATGAATAGATAGACATGATGAAATGATAGATAGACAAGATGAATAGATAGATAGACATGATGAATAGATAGATAGACATGATGAATAGATAGATATACATGATGAATAGATAGATAGACATGATGAATAGATAGATAGACATGATGAAATGATATATAGACATGATGAATAGATAGACATGATGGATAGATATATAGACATGATGAATAGATAGACATGATGAAATGATAGATATACATGATGAATAGATAGATAGACATGATGAATAGATAGATAGACATGATGAATAGATAGATAGACATGATGAATAGATAGATAGACAAGATGAATAGATATATAGACATGATGAATAGATAGACATGATGAATAGATAGATAGACATGATGAATAGATAGATAGACATGATGAATAGATAGACATGATGAATAGATATATAGACATGATGAAATGATAGATATACATGATGAATAGATAGATAGACATGATGAATAGATAGACATGATGAATAGATATATAGACATGATGAAATGATAGATATACATGATGAATAGATAGATAGACATGATGAATAGATAGATAGACATGATGAATAGATAGATAGACATGATGAATAGATAGATAGACAAGATGAATAGATATATAGACATGATGAATAGATAGACATGATGAATAGATAGATAGACATGATGAATAGATAGATAGACAAGATGAATAGATATATAGACATGATGAATAGATAGATAGACATGATGAATAGATAGATAGACATGATGAATAGATAGATAGACAAGATGAATAGATAGACATGATGAATAGATATATAGACATGATGAATAGATATATAGACATGATGAATAGATAGATAGACATGATGAAATGATAGATATACATGATGAATAGATAGATAGACAAGATGAATAGATAGATAGACATGATGAATAGATATATAGACATGATGAATAGATATATAGACATGATGAATAGATAGATAGACATGATGAATAGATAGATAGACATGATGAATAGATAGATAGACAAGATGAATAGATATATAGACATGATGAATAGATAGACATGATGAATAGATAGATAGACATGATGAATAGATAGATAGACAAGATGAATAGATATATAGACATGATGAATAGATAGATAGACATGATGAATAGATAGATAGACATGATGAATAGATAGATAGACAAGATGAATAGATAGACATGATGAATAGATATATAGACATGATGAATAGATAGATAGACATGATGAAATGATAGATATACATGATGGATAGATAGACATGATAAATAGATATATAGACATGATGAATAGATAGATAGACATGATGAATAGATAGATAGACAAGATGAATAGATAGACATGATGAATAGATATATAGACATGATGAATAGATAGATAGACATGATGAATAGATAGATAGACAAGATGAATAGATAGACATGATGAATAGATATATAGACATGATGAATAGATAGACATGATGAAATGATAGATAGACAAGATTAATAGATAGACATGATAAATAGATATATAGACATGATGAATAGATAGACATGATGAATAGATAGACATGATGAATAGATATATAGACATGATGAATAGATAGACATGATGAATAGATATATAGACATGATGAATAGATAGACATGATGAAATGATAGATAGACAAGATGAATAGATAGACATGATAAATAGATATATAGACATGATGAATAGATAGACATGATGAATAGATAGACATGATGAATAGATATATAGACATGATGAATAGATAGACATGATGAATAGATATATAGACATGATGAATAGATAGATAGACATGATGGATAGATATATAGACAAGATGAATAGATAGACATGATGAATAGATATATAGACATGATGAATAGATAGACATGATGAATAGATATATAGACATGATGAATAGATAGATAGACATGATGAATAGATATATAGACATGATGGATAGATATATAGACAAGATGAATAGATAGACATGATGAATAGATAGATAGACATGATGAATAGATATATAGACATGATGAATAGATATATAGACAAGATGAATAGATAGACATGATGAATAGATATATAGACATGATGAATAGATAGACATGATGAATAGATATATAGACATGATGAATAGATATATAGACATGATGGATAGATAGATAGACAAGATGAATAGATAGATAGACATGATGAATAGATAGATAGACAAGATGAATAGATAGATAGACATGATGAATAGATAGATAGACATGATGAATAGATAGATAGACAAGATGAATAGATATATAGACATGATGAATAGATATATAGACATGATGAATAGATAGATAGACAAGATGAATAGATATATAGACATGATGAATAGATATATAGACATGATGAATAGATATATAGACATGATGAATAGATATATAGACAAGATGAATAGATAGACATGATGAATAGATATATAGACATGATGAATAGATATATAGACATGATGAATAGATAGATAGACATGATGAATAGATAGATAGACATGATGAATAGATAGATAGACAAGATGAATAGATATATAGACATGATGAATAGATATATAGACATGATGAATAGATATATAGACATGATGAAATGATAGATATACATGATGGATAGATAGACATGATAAATAGATATATAGACATGATGAATAGATAGATAGACATGATGAATAGATAGATAGACAAGATGAATAGATAGACATGATGAATAGATATATAGACATGATGAATAGATAGATAGACATGATGAATAGATAGATAGACAAGATGAATAGATAGATAGACATGATGAATAGATAGATAGACATGATGAATAGATATATAGACATGATGAATAGATATATAGACATGATGAATAGATAGATAGACATGATGAATAGATAGATAGACATGATGAATAGATAGATAGACATGATGAATAGATATATAGACATGATGAATAGATATATAGACATGATGAATAGATAGATAGACATGATGAATAGATAGATAGACATGATGAATAGATAGATAGACAAGATGAATAGATAGACATGATGAATAGATATATAGACATGATGAATAGATAGATAGACATGATGAAATGATAGATATACATGATGGATAGATAGACATGATAAATAGATATATAGACATGATGAATAGATAGATAGACATGATGAATAGATAGATAGACAAGATGAATAGATAGACATGATGAATAGATATATAGACATGATGAATAGATAGATAGACATGATGAATAGATAGATAGACAAGATGAATAGATAGACATGATGAATAGATATATAGACATGATGAATAGATAGACATGATGAAATGATAGATAGACAAGATGAATAGATAGACATGATAAATAGATATATAGACATGATGAATAGATAGACATGATGAATAGATAGACATGATGAATAGATATATAGACATGATGAATAGATAGACATGATGAATAGATATATAGACATGATGAATAGATAGATAGACATGATGAATAGATAGATAGACAAGATGAATAGATAGACATGATAAATAGATATATAGACATGATGAATAGATAGACATGATGAATAGATAGACATGATGAATAGATATATAGACATGATGAATAGATAGACATGATGAATAGATATATAGACATGATGGATAGATATATAGACATGATGAATAGATATATAGACATGATGAATAGATAGACATGATGAATAGATAGACATGATGAATAGATAGACATGATGAATAGATATATAGACATGATGAATAGATATATAGACATGATGGATAGATATATAGACAAGATGAATAGATATATAGACATGATGAATAGATATATAGACATGATGAATAGATAGATAGACATGATGAAATGATAGATATACATGATGGATAGATAGACATGATAAATAGATATATAGACATGATGAATAGATAGATAGACATGATGAATAGATAGATAGACAAGATGAATAGATAGACATGATGAATAGATATATAGACATGATGAATAGATAGATAGACATGATGAATAGATAGATAGACAAGATGAATAGATAGACATGATGAATAGATATATAGACATGATGAATAGATAGACATGATGAATAGATATATAGACATGATGAATAGATAGATAGACATGATGAATAGATAGATAGACATGATGAATAGATAGACATGATGAAATGATAGATAGACAAGATGAATAGATAGAAATGATGAATAGATATATAGACATGATGAATAGATATATAGACATGATGAATAGATATATAGACATGATGAATAGATATATAGACATGATGAATAGATATATAGACATGATGAATAGATATATAGACATGATGAATAGATATATAGACATGATGGATAGATAGACATGATGAATAGATATATAGACATGATGAATAGATATATAGACATGATGGATAGATATATAGACAAGATGAATAGATATATAGACATGATGAATAGATATATAGACATGATGAATAGATATATAGACATGATGAATAGATATATAGACATGATGAATAGATATATAGACATGATGGATAGATATATAGACAAGATGAATAGATATATAGACATGATGAATAGATAGACATGATGAATAGATATATAGACATGATGAATAGATATATAGACATGATGGATAGATAGACATGATGAATAGATATATAGACATGATGAATAGATATATAGACATGATGGATAGATATATAGACAAGATGAATAGATAGACATGATGAATAGATATATAGACATGATGAATAGATAGACATGATGAATAGATATATAGACATGATGAATAGATATATAGACATGATGGATAGATATATAGACAAGATGAATAGATATATAGACATGATGAATAGATATATAGACATGATGAATAGATATATAGACATGATGGATAGATATATAGACAAGATGAATAGATATATAGAGAAGATGAATAGATATGTAGACATGATGAAAAGATATATAGACATGATGAATAGACTGGGGACCCTGGACTGGAGACCCCAGACTGGAGACCCCGGACTGGAGACACCGGACTGGAGACCCCGGACTGGAGACCCCGGACTGGGGACCTTCGCTGGAGACCGCGGACTGGAGACCCCGGACTGGAGACCCCGGACTGGAGACCCCTCGCTTGAGACCGTCGCTTGAGACTGTCGCTGGAGGCTCTGGACCGCCGACCGTCTCAGGAGGTTCCGGACCGTCGCTGGTGATTCCGGACCGTCTCAGGAGGTTCCGGACGGGGAACTGTTGCTGGAACTGTTGCTGGAAGCTCCAGACTGGGAACTGTCGCCAGAAGCTCTGGACTGTGGAGGTGCACTGGAGGCCTGATGCGTGGTGCCGGCACTGGTGGTACCGGGCTGGGGACACGCACCTCAGGGCGAGTGCGGGGAAGAGGCACAGGACGTACTGGACTGTGGAGGCGCAGTGGAGATCTGGAGCGTAGAGCTGGCACAATGCGTCCTGGCTGGATGCTCACTTGAGCCCGGCAAGTACGGGGCGCTGACACAGGACACACTGGGCTGTGAAGGCGTACTGGCGATACAGTGCGCAGGATATCCTGGTCCGAAGAGGTGTACTGGAGACCAGGAGCGCTGAGCCGGCACAACCCGTCCTGGCTGGATGCCCACTCTAGCGCGGCAAATGTGTGGAGCTGGAATAGACCGCACTGGGCAGTGAATACACCCTGGAGAAACAGAGCACATCACCGCATAACACGGTGCCTGACCAGTCCCACACTCCCCACGGTAAGCACGGGGAGTTGGCTCAGGTCTAACCCCTGACTCCGCCAATCTACCTGTGCCCCCCCCCCCCCCCCAAAAAAAAATGTTTTGAAGCTGCCTCTCAGGCTTCCGTGCTAGCCGTGAACCCTAGTATCGTTGCCGTTCCTCTTTTGCTTCCTCTTTCTGCTTCCATGGCAGGGTCCTGTCCGCTGCCATAACTTCCTCCCATGTCCATGATGTCCTCTACTCGTCTTTCTCCCGAGCCCAGGATGTCCGCTCCTCTTGAACACACTGCTTGGTCTTTTTCTGGTGGGATCTTCTGTCACGATCGTCATAATGATGAGACCAAGGCGCAGCCTGAAAAGAGTCCCACGTATTTTTTATGAACTGAAACTCACCAAAACAAAACAACAAACAACCAAACGAAACGTGACGCTACTAGTGTGCACACAGACACCTAACTGTAGACAAGATCCCACACCAGAAAGTGGGAAAAAGGCCTTCCTAAATATGAACCCCAATCAGAGACAACGATAAACAGCTGTCTCTGATTGGGAAGCATATCAGGCCAACAAAGACATACAAAACCCCCTAGACATACAAAAAAAGTGCCCACCCTAGTCACACCCTGACCTAACCAAATATATAGAAAACAGAGATATCTAAGGTCAGGGCGTGACAGCAAGACACAGCATACAGACAGACCAACATAGAACAAGCAAGTCATAGCATACAGACAGAGCAACATAGAAAAAAAGCAACACGACAATTTGACCACATCCCAGAGAATCACTGAATAGCAACCACAAATCAACCACAAACGACCAAAGATAAAATATAAACAGTGCCAGGTAGTTCGGACACAACTTCTCATTCAACGGATATCTTCATTTGTTTACCTATTTTCTACACTGTAGAATGTGTGCAATGCTGACTTTAATTAGGCAAAGGGTGGCTACTTTGAAGAATCTCAAATATAAAATATTCCATATGTGTTATTTCATAATTTTTTGATGTCTTCACTATTATTCTAGAATTTAAAAAATAGTAAAAACCCTTGACTGAGTAGGTGTTCTAGAACTTTTGTGTACAAGCTTTTGACAGGAAGTGTATATTTATATCTAATTTTTTATTACGATTTTTTGTTCAGGTTTTTACTGCAGCCTCTTCAGCACCCCCACATTCCCGCTGCTATGCATCCTCTGCTCTCTCAACTCAGTGTTTACAATGGTGTTTCATCTTGCTAGACAGTGCCACCTCCCGACTAGAGATCAATGTGACGCCGCACTCAGCACAGAGTTGGTCGATACAAGCCGTGTCTATAATAGGTGAATTAAGATCATTATTATCGGTCTCTGCCTGGGCCTCAGCCCAACGAGCAGCATGGGAAGGAATACAGAGGACTCTCTTTTGAGGCTGAAGTATCTGTCATGTTTAAGCCTGGCAGTCAAACGAAGCAAGGCAGAGCTATAAAGGGAGGGAGAGGTGGAGGGAAGGAGAGAGTAAGAGGGGGATTGAGAGAGATGGAGGGAAGGAGAGAAAACGAGGGGGATAGAGGGAGAGATGGAGGGAAGGAGAGAGAACGAGGGGGTTAGAGGGAGAGATGGAGGGAAGGAGAGAGAACGAGGCATAGAGGGAAAGATGGAACGAAGGAAAGAGAACGAGGGGGATTGAATCAAATGGACTATGGGAGTTCTAAAAGTCAGGGGATGAATCCCCAATGGCATCCTATTCCTAAAACAGCCCTATGGGCCCTGGTCAAAAGTAGTGCACTATGTAGGGAATAGGGTGCCACAGTTGAAGCCTCGAGTCCCTACACTGCATCAGCACTTCTTCATCATTCAGATTGGTCCAGAACGTGTGTGTGAGCAGAGCTGATTAAATTCTGCAGAGCTGAGCTTTCTGTCTGCATAACAATAGACTGAACAACTACTGAACACAACACTGCATTTCACTAGTTTATGTTGTGTGTCCCTCACTCTCTTCTCTCCCTCTCTCCCTCCCCCTCCCCCTCCCTATTTCTCTCTCCCTCCCTCCCTCCCTCCCTCCCTCCCTCCCTCCCTCCCTCCCTCCCTCCCTCCCTCCCTCCCTCCCTCCCTCCCTCCCTCTTCCTCTCACCCTCTCTCTCCCACTCCCTTCCTCTTTCCAAGCACCTTTCTGTCCTGGCACCCCAATGGTGGAACCAGCTTCAACCTGAAGCTAGGACAGCAGAGTCCCTTCCCATCGTCTGAAAACATCTATAACCCTGCCTCTTCAAACAGAATCTTAAACATCTATAACCCTACCTCTTCAAACAGAATCTTAAACATCTATAACCCTACCTCTTCAAACAGAATCTTAAACATCTATAACCCTACCTCTTCAAACAGAATCTTAAACATCTAGAACCCTACCTCTTCAAACAGAATCTTAAACATCTAGAACCCTAACTCTTCAAACAGAATCTTAAACATCTAGAACCCTACCTCTTCAAACAGAATCTTAAACATCTAGAACATTGTCTCTTCAAACAAAATCTTAAACATCTAGAACCCTACCTCTTCAAACAGAATCTTAAACATCTATAACCCTACCTCTTCAAACAGAATCTTAAACATCTAGAACCCTACCTCTTCAAACAGAATCTTAAACATCTAGAACCCTAACTCTTCAAACAGAATCTTAAACATCTAGAACATTGCCTCTTCAAACATAATCTTAAACATCTAGAACCCTACCTCTTCAAACAGAATCTTAAACATCCAGAACCCTACCTCTTCAAAGAGCTTCTTAAATAATCCCACTGCACCCCCCACCTCCCCACCCCCCATCTGAAGATGAATGTACTTACTCTGACTGTGATATGTGGTTGTCCCACCTAGCTATCTGAATATACTAACTACTGTGATATGTGGTTGTCTCACCTAGCTATCTGAATATACTAACTACTGTGATATGTGGTCGTCCCACCTAGCTATCTGAATATACTAACTACTGTGATATGTGGTTGTCTCACCTAGCTATCTGAATATATTAACTACTGTAATATGTGGTTGTCCCACCTAGCTATCTGAATATACTAACTACTGTGATATGTGGTTGTCCCACCTAGCTATCTGAATATACTAACTACTGTGATATGTGGTTGTCCCACCTAGCTATCTGAATATACTAACTACTGTAATATGTGGTTGTCTCACCTAGCTATCTGAATATACTAACTACTGTGATATGTGGTCGTCCCACCTAGCTATCTGAATATACTAACTACTGTGATATGTGGTTGTCTCACCTAGCTATCTGAATATACTAACTACTGTGATATGTGGTCGTCCCACCTAGCTATCTGAATATACTAACTACTGTGATATGTGGTCGTCCCACCTAGCTATCTGAATATACTAACTACTGTGATATGTGGTTGTCCCACCTAGCTATCTGAATATACTAACTACTGTAATATGTGGTTGTCTCACCTAGCTATCTGAATATACTAACTACTGTGATATGTGGTCGTCCCACCTAGCTATCTGAATATACTAACTACTGTGATATGTGGTTGTCTCACCTAGCTATCTGAATATACTAACTACTGTGATATGTGGTTGTCTCACCTAGCTATCTGAAGATGAATATACTAACTACTGTGATATGTGGTTGTCTCACCTAGCTATCTGAATATACTAACTACTGTGATATGTGGTTGTCCCACCTAGCTATCTGAATATACTAACTACTGTAATATGTGGTTGTCCCACCTAGCTATCTGAATATACTAACTACTGTGATATGTGGTCGTCCCACCTAGCTATCTGAATATACTAACTACTGTGATATGTGGTTGTCCCACCTAGCTATCTGAATATACTAACTACTGTAATATGTGGTTGTCCCACCTAGCTATCTGAATATACTAACTACTGTGATATGTGGTCGTCCCACCTAGCTATCTGAATATACTAACTACTGTGATATGTGGTTGTCCCACCTAGCTATCTGAATATACTAACTACTGTGATATGTGGTTGTCCCACCTAGCTATCTGAATATACTAACTACTGTAATATGTGGTTGTCTCACCTAGCTATCTGAATATACTAACTACTGTGATATGTGGTCGTCCCACCTAGCTATCTGAATATACTAACTACTGTGATATGTGGTTGTCCCACCTAGCTATCTGAATATACTAACTACTGTGATATGTGGTCGTCCCACCTAGCTATCTGAATATACTAACTACTGTGATATGTGGTTGTCCCACCTAGCTATCTGAATATACTAACTACTGTGATATGTGGTTGTCTCACCTAGCTATCTGAATATACTAACTACTGTGATATGTGGTTGTCTCACCTAGCTATCTGAAGATGAATATACTAACTACTGTGATATGTGGTTGTCTCACCTAGCTATCTGAATATACTAACTACTGTGATATGTGGTTGTCCCACCTAGCTATCTGAATATACTAACTACTGTGATATGTGGTTGTCCCACCTAGCTATCTGAATATACTAACTACTGAGATATGTGGTTGTCTCACCTAGCTATCTGAATATACTAACTACTGAGATATGTGGTTGTCCACCTAGCTATCTGAATATACTAACTACTGTGATATGTGGTTGTCCCACCTAGCTATCTGAATATACTAACTACTGTGATATGTGGTCGTCCCACCTAGCTATCTGAATATACTAACTACTGTGATATGTGGTTGTCCCACCTAGCTATCTGAATATACTAACTACTGTGATATGTGGTTGTCTCACCTAGCTATCTGAATATACTAACTACTGTGATATGTGGTTGTCCCACCTAGCTATCTGAATATACTAACTACTGTGATATGTGGTTGTCCCACCTAGCTATCTGAATATACTAACTACTGTGATATGTGGTTGTCCCACCTAGCTATCTGAATATACTAACTACTGTGATATGTGGTTGTCCCACCTAGCTATCTGAATATACTAACTACTGTGATATGTGGTTGTCCCACCTAGCTATCTGAATATACTAACTACTGTGATATGTGTTTGTCTCACCTAGCTATCTGAATATACTAACTACTGTGATGTGTGGTTGTCCCACCTAGCTATCTGAATATACTAACTACTGTGATATGTGGTTGTCCCACCTAGCTATCTGAATATACTAACTACTGTGATATGTGTTTGTCTCACCTAGCTATCTGAATATACTAACTACTGTGATATGTGGTTGTCCCACCTAGCTATCTGAATATACTAACTACTGTGATATGTGGTCGTCCCACCTAGCTATCTGAATATACTAACTACTGTGATATGTGGTTGTCCCACCTAGCTATCTGAATATACTAACTACTGTGATATGTGGTCGTCCCACCTAGCTATCTGAATATACTAACTACTGTGATATGTGGTTGTCTCACCTAGCTATCTGAATATACTAACTACTGTGATATGTGGTTGTCCCACCTAGCTATCTGAATATACTAACTACTGTGATATGTGGTTGTCCCACCTAGCTATCTGAATATACTAACTACTGTGATATGTGGTCGTCCCACCTAGCTATCTGAATATACTAACTACTGTGATATGTGGTTGTCCCACCTATCTATCTGAATATACTAACTACTGTGATATGTGGTTGTCCCACCTAGCTATCTGAATATACTAACTACTGTGATATGTGGTTGTCCCACCTAGCTATCTGAATATACTAACTACTGTGATATGTGTTTGTCCCACCTAGCTATCTGAAGATTAATATACTGACTGTAAATCACTCTGGATAAGCGCATCTGCTAAATTATTAAAATGTGTGTGTGTGTGTGTCGTCGTGGATACTGGAAATCCCCTAAAATCCCCACAAGGATCGTAACACAAGGACATTCCTCTCTTGTGGAGTTAGGTTTAGGGAATATAATTTTATGAGTTAGGTTAATAGTTAAGGTTTGAATGGAAATCTATTTTAGGTCCCCACAAGGATAGTAAAATGTGTGTGTGTGTGTGTGTGTGTGTGTGTGTGTGTGTGTGTGTGTGTGTGTGTGTGTGTGTGTGTGTATCACATCAGAAGGCCTTTAAACAGCCCACACACTGACCCTGATACACACACTAACCCTGATACAAACTGACCCTGATACAAA
The DNA here is from genome assembly GCF_057628025.1 of Oncorhynchus mykiss. NCBI lineage: Eukaryota > Metazoa > Chordata > Actinopteri > Salmoniformes > Salmonidae > Oncorhynchus > Oncorhynchus mykiss. Next base: position 2,525,863 of record NC_143029.1, read on the forward strand.
CTGACCCTGATGTTTACTATCATTAAACTGAAGACTTCGTTTTCATCAAAGATTCCAGTAATTAGTATTACGCGATTAAACTGAATAATCATGTAACTGTAATTAACTAGGTGATCGGGACACCAAGGAAAATATTCAGATTACAAAGTTATAATTTCCCAATATAACCTTTCATATATTTTCATATCTGATCAATAGTCTTCTGATTATTGATTTATTTACTTTACCTCACGTTAGTCTCATTCCAAACGTCGTAAATGTTTGTTTATCTGCACGAACCCAGTCTTCACTATGAGTCATCCATACATCAATTGTCTTAAATCATTTATTTATTACTAACTAAGTAATTCACAGAAATGCATAAACAAACAAACAAGGTAAATGTGGTTACATGAAATGATAGGAGAATGTGCCCTAGTGGGCTGAACCGGCATGGCGGCTTGTTAGACAAAAGGGAAGTGGGGGTCGACTAAGAAGTCACTACAGAGTGATAATTATAACAATTAAAATGCTTATCCTTTACATATGAATGCTCACTCATTCGGGAACAATTGCAATCAGTATATATATATATTTACGGTCTTGATTGCTGGTGAAAAGTTTGTGATTTAGTTCAATTCCAATCCCCTTTTTGAGTGTTCCTTCATTAAACAGTCCAAAATCAGAGAGAGCAAGACCATGCCAGACTGGTTGAACTACAGTTCCTCAGCCTTGTTGTGTTGTGGTTGTGGTGTGTACTACAGTTCCTCAGCCTTGTTGTGTTGTGGTTGTGGTGTGTACTACAGTTCCTCAGCCTTGTTGTGTTGTGGTTGTGGTGTGCACTACAGTTCCTCAGCCTTGTTGTGTTGTGGTTGTGGTGTGTACTACAGTTCCTCAGGGGTGATGGAGCGCAGGCTGAAGCCGGTGTGGGGTCGTTTCCGTGATGGCGCGAAGCGTTCCATCTCTGTGACTTAGTACAGTCCCTGCTTTACCTAACCACAGTAAGGGACTTGGCCGAACGACTCTCCTTTCTCACCCTCCACATCCGTAGCGACGCCCCCCACCTCACACTGGGCGGGGGGACGTCTCCTCAACTGAATATAGAACATTATCCCCCATCTCTCCTCAGCTGAATATAGAACATTATCCCCCATCTCTCCTCAGCTGAGTATAGAACATTATCCCCCATCTCTCCTCAACTGAATGTAGAACATTATCCCCCATCTCTCCTCAGCTGAATATAGAACATTATCCCCCATCTCTCCTCAACTGAATATAGAACATTATCCCCCATCTCTCCTCAACTGAATGTAGAACATTATCCCCCGTCTCTCCTCAGCTGAATATAGAACAATATCCCCCATATCTCCTCAGCTGAATACAGAACATTATCCCCATCTCTCCTCAGCTGAATACAGAACATTATCCCCCATCTCTCCTCAACTGAATGTAGAACATTATCCCCCATCTCAGCTCAGCTGAAGATAGAACATAATCCCCCATCTCTCCTCAACTGAATATAGAACATTATCCCCCATCTCTCCTCAACTGAGTATAGAGCATTATCCCCATCTCTCTTCAGCTGAATATAGAACATTACCCCCCCCATCTCTCCTCAACTAAGTATTTAACATTATCCCCCACCTTTCCTCAACTGAATATAGAACATTATCCCCCATCACTCCTCAACTGAATATTGAACATTATCCCCCATCTCTCCTCAACTGAATATAGAACATTATCCCCATCTCTCCTCAACTGAATGTAGAACATTATCCCCCATCTCTCCTCAACTGAATATAGAACATTATCCCCCATCTCTCCTCAACTGAATATAGAACATTATCCCCATCTCTCCTCAACTGAATGTAGAACATTATCCCCCATATCTCCTCAACTGAATATACAACATTATCCCCCATCTCTCCTCAACTGAATATAGAACATTATCCCCATCTCTCCTCAACTGAATGTAGAACATTATCCCCCATATCTCCTCAACTGAATATACAACATTATCCCCCATCTCTCCAGATTGTAAGATACATCAGCCAACGTAGGCTACATCAACTACAGCCATATGTTCATCTGTGCAGGTGCCAGCAGCAGCAGCCTCTCTATGCTTTATGCGTAAGTGAAGGCAGTTCAGAAAAACTTCCACATTGTGTTAAAAAATAGTAAAAAAAAAAAAAGAATAAAGAAAAACCCTTGAATGTGTATGGGGGGGGGGGGGGGCGCAAGACCATGCCAGACGGCCTACAGAAGCCAGACGGCCTACAGAAGCCAGACGGCCTACAGAAGCCAGGCGGCCTACAGAAGCCAGACGGCCTACAGAAGCCAGACGGCCTACAGAAGCCAGACGGCCTACCGAAGCCAGACGGCCTACAGAAGCCAGACGGCCTACAGAAGCCAGACGGCCTACAGAAGCCAGACGGCCTACAGAAGCCAGACGGCCTACAGAAGCCAGACGGCCTACAGAAGCCAGGCGGCCTACAGACATCAACGACCTTGATAGACAGATGTGAGCGGTGGTTGTCAATGAGAAGGACCACTTTACTTTCCAGGCTGAGCTTGGTACGCTTGGGCGAAGGGTTCAAGGAAAATGCATCCAGCCGGATCCATTTCTACTTCCAACACATTCAATTGCTCTGTCCCATACAAAGCGGTCGTGGTATCTTTTGCGTGGGGAAAACAAAAGTTGAGGGGGATTGAATTTCCTAATTGTATTTATAGCACATTATAATTGGTTTTCCAGCTCCAGATAGGCAACACAAGTGGCACAAGTTGATTTGCAATGACTCCAGTGTTATCGTAATTTCATCGTATTTATTGTATCCAAATGGTAGTCTACAATGACATATATATTATTAGGTTTACTTGATGGCCAACAGAGGCAACGGTATAATTTCTCCACATTTAGCTTTCATGTCAGGTTCATTGAGGACGTTTCCCCATATAAAGAACCACAAGAAGGAGATCCATGACCTCCATTTCAGATGTCCACTCTGGCAGCCCTCCGAGACCCAGGAACTAAGCTTGCTACTGTTTTCTTTAAAGTCAACATTAACATGCAGTTTAAACCACCTCTGAGCGGGTTTCATGTAATGCGCTCTAGTGCGCACCAAAGTCGTTTCCCAGTGCCTCCGTTATTTATTGATGTGCATCCGTTCCAGCGTATTATTAATATGTTTTATGGAGGGAAAAAGGGTTGTATAAATAGGTGTCTCTGTAGTGACAATCTAAAATAGCCTACCTGCAACTGGTAAACAGGTGTCACAACGTGGGTGTCTCCTCTCGCTCACGTCACTCAGCCAAAAACTGTAGCGCTCTACTAACACACACACACACACACACGCACACGCACACATTTTTTTAAACAATGTATTATTAGCTAACTAGCTAGTGTGCAGGCTAATTCAAATGAGCTGCTAACGTAGCCAGCTAGCCAACTTCACATACTGTGTAGATAGCTAGCTAAGTGAATTAAATAATCACCAGCTACCTAACTTCAAATTAACTAGCTGTCTTGATGTATTTATCACTATAAAAAAAAACAACTGCAAATGCATTTGTAGGGAGCTAGCTAGCTAACAGCCATGGGGGAGGGTGAAAGGATAGCAGCCCCAACTGTCAGTGAGAGAGGAGGCTATTCCGGATAGAGCAGGTACTTGTGTGTAGTTCCTGTTCCTAGAACTGAGGACGGAGATAATAGAATTGAGGACAGAGATAATATAATATTTAGTGCAGTCTAATTTGAGCATAATGAAGTCTGTTTCTTGTGAGGTTTTCTGTCCTCAGATAAAGAGAGCTATGAAAGCCTGTCTACATATGAAGAGCAGTGGTTCTCAGTCCTGGTCCTGGGGACTCAAAGAGGGGCACATTGTTGTTTTTTGCCTTAGCACTGCACAGCTGATTCAAATGATCAACTCATCATCAAGCTTCAAGTGGTATTTATGTGTTCATTTGTGATGCCGTCCTTGATATGATCCTGTTATTGTCACATGCTACACATGAACATATGTGTGCCCATGTATCTAATAATCCAATGTTACCATGATTTGTTATCAGAGATAGTATACTTTAGTAATCCACAATGACCTGGTGATGGAACAGGCTAATAATTACATTGTGTTCCATATTCCTACAGATACCTTGTAACTGGAGATTCCTTCAAAACGATGGCCTACAGTTACCGTGTAGGGCACTGCAAGGTTGGGTGACCAGGGCCATCTGAGACTGTCTCCCGGAGGAAATCAGGCGTGTGAAGGTTACCTGTGTCCTGCGTAACTTCATGAGGATGGACACGAGGACCAGGAGGGGATATGTAGCTCACCGCCGTGTCCCAGAGGAGGAGTCTGCTGCTCTGCAGGATGTTTCAAAGACGGGGTCCTACAACACAGCAAGAGAGACAATCTGCGTGCAGGAGATCTTCACCTCCTACTTCTTCGAAGAGGGTGCTGTTCCCTGACAACACCTTAGACTACACTATGCACAACCAAAGGCTCTTCGAAGAGGGTGCTGTTCCCTGACAACACCATAGACTACACTATGCACAACCAAAGGCTCTTCGAAGAGGGTGCTGTTCCCTGACAACACCTTAGACTACACTATGCACAACCAAAGGCTCTTTTAAGAGCCATTCACATTGCAATAAGAGTATTCTTCCATTTACTTAACTATGAATAACTGCAGTTATTCCATTCCCAGTTTCTCTCCCTTTGATTTCTACTTCTCAGGTGAGTGTGCTGTTTAGTTAAGGGTGGTGATGTCTGTACAAAAGCAGGCTATTTTAAGTCATCCATATTGTGAAAAAAATGAACAGTTAGACACCCTATAAGCTACGCACTCGTGTTTCAATCTGATTGATGGATTGTGTTGTGCAGAAAGCAGGCTCAAGTGTATTGCTGTGGCACCTTCAAAGAATAGGCAAGAGGGCCAACCATGGAGAATAGTAAGACACTTCATTATTTCTATAACTACCCTATATTGTTTGTCCTCAAAGTACTCTTCAGCCACTTAGTGTGGACACCAGGTGAGAAATCACACACAGATTCCTATTGAACACGGTCTCTTTAACTACCTTATTTTCTCAATAAGTCTCTCTCCTTCACTTCATCCCTCTCCCACTTCTCCCTAAATCCTCTAGGTTATATCAGTCCTGTCGGTGAACCCCTCCTGCATCTGAACTGGCTACATAGAGGACACAGCATGATCAGAAGTGAGAGGTCACTTGGTCAGGACAACAGGAAGTATTATTAAAGAGATGCTTTACATTGAAATACAGATAGAGATGCAGTAGTCCCAGAGTTAATGATCCCAGGTCAGTTTATATTATACAGGAAGTATTATTAAAGAGATGCAGTAGTCCCAGAGTTAATGATCCAAGGTCAGTTTATATTATACAGGAAGTATTATTAAAGAGATGCAGTAGTCCCAGAGTTAATGATCCCAGGTCAGTTTATATTATACAGGAAGTATTAAGGATATGGCAGACATACGCCCCCTTTGGAGAGATTGGGTACCCCTAGTAAACTGGAAAAAAAATCTGTCAAAAATTGCTAATATATGCAAATAAAAATTATTATTGGATAGAAAACACTCTAAAGATTCTAAAACCGTTGGAATTATGTCTGTAAGTATAGCAGAACTCACAGGGCAGGCATTCTTCCAAACTAGTTTTTGTGGCCATGAAAGTTGGAGCAACTTTGACGTCATGGCCCCCACCCTTCCCAACCAGTTATGATTCTGGGGACACTTTCTATCTCTTCCGCTAGATGTCCTCTTTCAGTAGAGCTTTGAATCGTTCAAATCCCGCGAGAATTGACCCTATGGGAGTGAAATTAGTGCGTGCCACGAGAGAATAGGCTGTGCGTATGGGCGCGAATTGGTCCCAGCCATTCCTTTGTTCCAGCACTCAGGAGAAGGGCAGACGATGGCCGATTGAATTGAAGTTTGTTTTGCGTGTCTAAAACATCATAAAGCTTGCTTCTGCACTTAGTTTGACCTGTTTAGTCGACATATAATATGTAATTTTGAAGTTTTGATGCACAACTTTTCCGGACCAGAGGACGTTTTGGGTGCATTTCAGCTGATGTTATTAGCAGTAGCTAATACAAAGACGCAAGACTTGAAACCAAACGATGTATTGGGTAAGTATGAAGCCTTCCAGAACATTCTGAACGAAGACCATCGAAGGTAAGGGAATATTTATGCTTAAATCTGTGTTTCTGTTGACTCCAACATTACGTAGAAATGTAGCTTGGAACTGAGCGCTGTCTCAGCATATGGAATAGTGTGCGATTTCTGTAACGTTAAAAATAAATCTAACACAGCGGTTGCATAAAGAAGCAGTGTATCTTTCTAACTATATGTAGAACATGTATATTTAGTCAAAGTTTATGATGTCTATTTACGTTATCTTGCCGCGCTACATAGATTTCCTGCAGGCATTTTTGAGTAATTTCTGAACGTGAACTCACTGTAAATGGACATTTATGGATATAAATGGCATATTATTGAAAAAAAAAATATGTACTGTGTAACATGTCATATTACTGTCATCTGATGAAGATTTTCAAAAGGTTAGTGAGCGATTTATTTTTTAATCCTGCGTTTGTTGATTGCATGTTTTGGCTATTCTGGTGGTGGTTTTACATATATATGTGCTATGTTTTCGCCGTAAAACATTTTAGAAATCTGACTCGCTGGCTAGATGAACAAGGTGTTTATCTTTCATTTGAGCTATTGGACTTGTTAATGTGTGGAGGTTAAATATTTTTAAGAATATTTTTGCGTTCCATGCGCCACCGTTTCAGCTGAACGTGGGAGGGTTGATTCCCAATTGGGAACCAGTATCGTAGACAGGTTAAAGAGATGCAGTAGTCCCAGAGTTAATGATCCCAGGTCAGTTTATATTATACAGGAAGTATTATTAAAGAGATGCAGTAGTCCCAGAGTTAATGATCCCAGGTCAGTTTTGCATTTCACCTCCTGATGATTATGATGACTGACCGTGTTAGAATGAAAAACACTTAATCATGTTCTCTCTCTTTATAATCAATGTATTTATAATATTACAATTATAATTATAATGCATGTATTATGTATTTATTATATTACAATTATATTTATAATGCATGTATTATGTATTTATTATATTACAATTATATTTATAATGCATGTATTATGTATTTATAATATTACAATTATATTTATAATGCATGTATTATGTATTTATAATATTACAATTATATTTATAATGCATGTATTATGTATTTATTATATTACAATTATATTTATAATGCATGTATTATGTATTTATTATATTACAATTATATTTATAATGCATGTATTATGTATTTATAATATTACAATTATATTTATAATGCATGTATTATGTATTTATAACACCTGGATAATGAACTTCTTTCAATAAAGCGTTTCACATTCTCTACTAGTTGAAATTAAGTCTCTCATTTGATGAAATACTCCACCTATCCTGTGTTTATCAGATCAATGCAGATGAAGGAAATTAGATGTTGAGATGAACCGGTTTCAGAGTATTTACATGATGCGTAGGAAGTGTAGTGTACTGTTTTAAAAATTATATTTCTCTATTTACGTCGCTCCTCTTTTCAGTTCACTGCAGCTAGCAACTGGAGCGAGCTACAACAAACACTCAAACTGGACAGTTTTATCTACCTCTCTTCATTCAAAGACTCAATCATGGACACTCTTACTGACAGTTGTGGCTGCTTCACCTGATGTATTGTTGTCTCTACCTTCTTGCCTATGCTGCTGTCTGTAGGCGGCAGGTAGCCTAGTGGCTAGTGCATTGGGCCAGTAACCGAAAGTGTTGCTAGATTGAATCCCCAAGCTGAAAAGGTACAAATCTGTCGTTCTGTCCCTGAACAAGGCAGTTAACCCACTGTTCCTAGGCTGTCATTGTAAATAAGAATTTGTTCTTAACTGACATGTCTAGTTAAATAAAATGTTTTAAAAAATTGTACCATGTTTTGTGCTGCTACCATATTGTTGTCATGTTGTGTTGCTACCATGCTGTGTTGTCATGTGTTGCTGCCTTGCTATGTTGTTGTCTTAGGTCTCTCTTTATGTAGTGTTGTGGTGTCTCTCTTGTCGTGATGTGTGTTTTGCCCTATATTTATAAGAGGCATATGTTGTTGTTGTTTTTTTTTGTTTTTTTTTCAGGTCCCCGCAAGAGGCCTTTTGGTAGGCCGTCATTGTAAATAAGAACTTGTTCTTAACTGACTTGCCTAGTTAAATAAAGATTAAATACGACAACAACAAAAATATGAATTACAACTCACTCAGCTAGTTAAATTTTGTTTCCAGTCTATTGCATAGTTACAATGTGTAATCATTGATGTCCCAGGAGCAGGAACACTGTTGAAGTGTATAAGTGTAATACCTACATGCAGACACAGCATCAAAGCAAAGAATGGAGTTTGATACACCTGGTATTGCATGTGTCTGAAAAAAGAATGTCTCAGAGATTCATACCTGGTAGAGTACATGATCAGTGAATATATTAAATGTACAGGCTACACTGTGGGGATCTCATGCATGGCAATAACTACAGTACATGTACAAGGACGTGCATCCTTGGCACAATACAGTTATTATATTCTCCTCAATCCATAAGCTTCATTAATGCCATTCAGACTTGAAGTTGATACAACAACTCTGACAGCTGAGGTTCATAGATTGGTATGAATATTAGTTCAGAACCTAACGTTTTTTATTTTACCTTTATTTAACCAGGCAAGTCAGTTAAGAACAAATTCTTATTTTCAATGACGGCCTAGGAACAGTGGGTTAACTGCCTGTTCAGGGGCAGAACGACAGATTTGTACCATGTCAGCTCGGGGGTTTGAACTCGCAACCTTCCGGTTACTAGTCCAACGCTCTAACCACTAGGCTACCCTGCCGCCCCATTGGCTACATAGCTAACAACACATCCATAGGCTGGTATTTTATCCTCCACTGAACAATAAGCAAGAAAATAGTTAGCTAGCTACGTTACTTCAGCTGTATTGCCCGGCAAATATAGGCAAGCCAAGCTTACAAAATTGTACATTAAATTTGTTAACTAATGTTAACTAGTCAGCTAGCTGGCTAATGTTAACTAGTCAGCTAGCT